>NW_025749843.1:0-22254 GCF_021184085.1 Oncorhynchus gorbuscha | reverse complement strand
AGAGGGCCCTGCTCAGGATGTTAGATTCCAGTGATGAGGAAGAGGGCCCTGCTGAGTTTGTTGTTACATTCCGGTCAAAGAATGGGAATTTGTCCTGGTCTTCATCCCCACCTGAGAAGAGAGATCGGCTGACAATGTTATCAGGATAACCCCTGCCCCCCATAAAATCCTGCCACTATTTAAACATTTGAAATAGATTCAAAACAAATGTCCTTTTTAAACTTTTTTTAGTCTGTGGTAAATAGCACAATATGTTTTATCTGAGTATTTGTTATAGTCAAAATAATCCATACATTATGCTTTTTAAAACTTAAAAACGAGTTGTATGAGCTCAGGTCAATGAGGCCTACAGGCCATAAATACCAAATAGAAGTTCAAAACATGTAATGTTCACAAGAACTTAAGTTAATAAATAGATCTAACACAACATTAAGTGAGAATACATGTATTATTATGGATTTATAATCAGCTGTAGCAGGGCAGTCATTTTGGACCAATTAACATGAAACAAACACAACAGGAGGGTTAAGTGGCTTGCTTGGCATTGAGCAGTAAACAAAAAAATGATAACATTCCTGATGGTGAAGTTTACAGAAAACAATGTTTGTAATGGGTATGATGGATGCTACAGCGGGACCAAGCAGGTTCGCTGGTTGAGTAACCTGCTGGGCCGGTCAGGAGACCAGAGGGAGACTGCGTTTCCTGCTGTCACGTGAAAGACTGACAAGCGTTGTTGAGTAGTTCTGACCCATGACATGTACTCATACTTGAAAATCTACTCAATATTTACCACTGCATCATGTTGCGTTTCTGTAAACACTTTCAACTGAAAATGGGATAACCAAATCAACTATTTGATTTGGATTACGCTAAATGCATTCGAATGTAAAACGTTTAGTTCTATAGACTTGTAGCCGCAATGATCTGAATGAAAATTGCAACGAAAATGTACATTTCATGGCCCAAAAAGATGATATTTGAATCTAACGTCAGTGTAATAAACAACAAATAGAGTTTGGATTAGTTAATGAGTGAAAGGGCCTTGTTGTTTACCGTTAATGGAGACATATTTTACCTGGAGATATATTGAGGTGCGCTCCACGCATCAGCTGTGTCGCATAGAAAATACTTTAGTAAATGCAAAGATATCATTAACATCTCAAAGAAAAATGAGCAGCTGACCACATGATATTCTCAGTAATGTAGGCCTATGAGCTTTGGGAAATTTCGTGACCACCACCGAATTAAATTTGACAACAAACTCAACTTTTGATGACACCTTCCCAGTGGATGTTTTGCCTATGAGGTTTGCACCCGTAGCGCGAAAAAAACTCTCCAGGAAAATCCAAACAAAAAGCACATTAGAAACATATGCCTATGTCAAGTCAATGTATTTTTTTATTATTGTGGTATTAAACCTACTTATTGTTTATTATTGTGGGGTTAAGCCTACATATTGTTTATTATTGTGGTATTAAACCTACTTATTGTTTATTATTGTGGTGTTAAGTCTACATATTGTTTATTATTGTGGTATTAAACCTACTTATTGTTTATTATTGTGGTGTTAAGCCTACATATTGTTTATTATTGTGGTATTAAACCTACTTATTGTTTATTATTGTGGTGTTAAGCCTACATATTGTTTATTATTGTGGTATTAAACCTACTTATTGTTTATTATTGTGGTCTTAAGCCTACATATTGTTTATTATTGTGGTATTAAACCTACTTATTGTTTATTATTGTGGTGTTAAGCCTACATATTGTTTATTATTGTGGTCTTAAGCCTACATATTGTTTATTATTGTGTCTTAAACCTACTTATTGTTTATTATTGTGGTGTTAAGCCTACATATTGTTTATTATTGTGGCCTTAAGCCTACATATTGTTTATTATTGTGGTCTTAAGCCTACATATTGTTTATTATTGTGGTGTTAAGCATACATATTGTTTATTATTGTGGTGTTAAGCCTACATATGGTTTTATTATTGTGGTGTTAAACCTACATATTGTTTATTATTGTGGTGTTAAGCCTACAAATAGTTTATTATTGTCACGCCCTGACCTTAGTATTCTTTGTTTTCTTTATTACTTTGGTTAAGTCAGGGTGTGACATGGGTGATATGTGTGTTTTTGTCCCATTCTAGGGTGTTTGTACTGTCTAGGGTTTTTTGTAGATTTATGGGGTTGTTTTCATCTAGGTGTTTATGTTGGTCTATGGTTGCCTAGATTGGTTCTCAATTAGAGGCAGGTGTTTATCGTTTTCTCTGATTGGAAACCATATTTAGGCAGCCATCTTCTTTGGGTATTTCGTGGGTTATTGTCTATGTTATGTTGCACATTTGCACATTGTTTGTATAGCGGTCACGGTCGTCTTAATCGTTTGTTGTTTTTGTTTAAATGTTCTTCTTGTTCTTCATTAAATAAAGAGGAATGTATTCACACCACACTGCGCTTTGGTCTCCTCCATACGACGGTCGTGACAGAATAACCCACCAACAATGGACCAAGCAGCGTGGTAACGGACAGCAGCAGCAATCAAATGACTCCTGGACTTGGGAGAGATTCTGGACGACAAAGGACCCTGGGCACAGCCAGGGGAATATCGCCGTCCCAAAGCAGAGCTGGAGGCAGCAAAAGCAGAGGCGCCGGAATGAGGAGGCAGCATGGCGGCACGGCTGGAAGCCCGGTGGCAGCCCCAAAAATGTCTTGGGGGAGGGCACACAGGGAGTATGGCGAAGCCAGGTAGGAGACCTGCGCCAACTTCCTGTGCTTACCGGGGGCTAGAGACCGCGCAGGCACCGTGTTATGCGGTGGAGCGCACGGTGTCCCCGGTACATGTGCATAGCCCGGTGCCGGTACATTCCAGCTCTCGTATCGGCCAGGCAAGAGTGGGCAGCAGAGCCAGGTGCCATGAAGCGGCTCTCGCATCTGGTCTCCAGTGTGTCTCCTCTACATAACAGCCTTACATGGTGTCCCCGGTTCGCCTGCACAGCCCAGTGCGGGTTATTCCATCTCGCCGCACTGGCTGGCTCGGGAGCATTCAACCAGGTAAGGTTGGGCAGGCTCGGTGCTCCAGATCTCAGTGCGCCTTCTCGGTCCGGTCTGTCCGGTGCCATCTCCATGCACCAGCCCTCCGGTGGGGAGCCCCCGCACCGGGCTTCTGTGCGTCGCCAGAGCCCAGTTCTCCCTGTTCCTCCCTCCCCGCACTCGCCTGAGGTGCGTGTCCTTGGCCTAGTACCACCAGTGCCGGCACCACGCACCAGGCCTACAGTGCACCACGTCTGTCCCTGAGCCGCCAGAGTCTCGGTCTGTCCTGAGCCGCCAGAGTCTCCGGTCTGTCCTGAGCCGCCAGAGTCTCCGGTCTGTCCTGAGCCGCCAGAGTCTCCGGTCTGTCCTGAGCCGCCCAGAGTCTCCGGTCTGTCCTGAGCCGCCAGAGTCTCCGGTCTGTCCCTGAGCCGCCAGAGTCTCCGGTCTGTCCTGAGCCGCCAGAGTCTCCGGTCTGTCCTGAGCCGCCAGTCTCCGGTCTGTCCTGAGCCGCCAGTCTCCGGTCTGTCCTGAGCCGCCAGAGTCTCCGGTCTGTCCTGAGCCGCCAGAGTCTCGGTCTGTCCTGAGCCGCAGAGTCTCCCGTCTGTCCTGAGCCGCCAGAGTCTCCGGTCTGTCCTGAGCCGCCAAGAGTCTCGGGTCTGTCCTGAGCCGCCAGAGTCTCCGGTCTGTCCAGAGCCGCCAGAGTCTCCGGTCTGTCCTGAGCCGCCAGAGTCTCCCGTCTGTCCTGAGCCGCCAGAGTCTCCCGTCTGTCCTGAGCCGCCAGTCTCCCGTCTGTCCTGAGTTGCCAGTGTCTCCCGTCTGTCCTGAGCCGCCATAGCTGCTAGTCTGTCGTGAGCCGTCAGATAGCCAGGAGCTGCCAGAGCCGTCAGCCAGCCAGGAGCTGCCAGAGCCGTCAGCCAGCCAGGAGCTGCCAGAGCCGTCAGCCAGCCAGGAGCTGCCAGAGTCTCCCGTCTGTCCTGAGCCGCCAGAGCTGCCAGTCTGTCGTGATCCGTCAGATAGCCAGGAGCTGCCAGAGCCGTCAGCCAGCCAGGAGCTGCCAGAGCCTTCAGCCAGCCAGGAGCTGCCAGAGCAGTCAGCCAGTCCGGAGCTGCCCTTCAGTCCGGAGCTGTCCCTCAGTCCGGAGCTACCCTTCAGTCCCGAGCTACCCCTCAGTTCCGAGCTACCCCTCAGTCCCGAGCTACCCCTCAGTCCCGAACTACCCTTCAGTCCGGAGCTGCCCCTCAGTCCGGAGCTGCCCCTCAGTCCAGTGGGGCCCTTTAGTAGGGTTGCCAGTCCTAGGTTGGCGGCAAGGGACGCTGTTCCTAGGAGGCCACAAAAGCGGACTAAGACTATGGTGGAGTGCGGTCCACTTCCAGCACCTGAGCCTCCGCCGTGAAAGAGGCCCACCCGGACCCTCCCCTTTAGATTAGGTTTTTGCGGCCGGAGTCTGCACCTTTGTGTGGGGTACTGTCACGCCCGACCTTAGTATTCTTTGTTTTCTTTATTATTTTGGTTAAGTCAGGGTGTGACATGGGTGATATGTGTGTTTTTGTCTCATTATAGGGTGTTTGTACTGTCTAGGGTTTAGGTAGATTTATGGGGTTGTTTTCATCTAGGTGTTTATGTTGGTCTATGGTTGCCTAAATTGGTTCTCAATTAGAGGCAGGTGTTTATTTAAGCCTACATATGGTTTATTATTGTGGTGTTAAGCCTACATATTGTTTTTAGTATTGTGGTGTTAAACCTACTTATTGTTTTGCCTAAATCCATTTAGTTCTTTAATTTTTCTCGTTAAAGACTTCTAGAAGAATGTCAACCCTGCAGGTTGCACCATCTGGAGACTGGCGAGTCCAATAGACAACTTAACCTCAACAATTATATGCGTTGATTTAGTATCTTCGATTGGTGTAGTGGGGATAGGAACGAAAATATAAATCAAAGAAATAGTAGGAAAATGTGAAATGTATAAATGAACATTTTCTTCATATGGAACTGTTAAAACATTGACTAACATTTATTAATGAATTGAATATTTCTGTCGGATGTTTGGCCTTGTGTCTGGTTTGGAAGCAACAAGATGCTGAATAATCAACAGGCTTGAATTGATGTCAATAATATTTATACTATCCTAACACCCTATTCTATTGAAATAGTTTAATAGTCACACCGGCCTGACTGTGTTTACTTGAATTATAGTTGCAACATAAACTTATAGTCCTGTATCATGAATTCAAGGTTAAAGGGCTAGGCCTTCTCATCTAATATATTATGAATCATAAATATGATAACCGTGGTTTTTAAAATTGCCTAGAGAAACGGGTAAACTGTAATTTTGCCCCCACAAAACCCCGAATAGCCGGCCATGGGAACAGAAAGGCACTCCGAAAGCACACTGAATTCTATAAGAAACAGCGAGAAAATCTCATACTGATCTTCCCGGTCAGGGCCTCAACCCAAGCTGTCCTGTGCAGTAGGCCTACTTTTGCAATAGATAAATGAGGCTGTCATCTGAGTCAGAAATTCACAGAATTTTGTTTTTCTCTCAAAAAATGCAGATTTGTATTCTCAAAGTCACACTTTTTAATAGAAAAATAACAAAAGTGGATATTGTCGATAAGTCCATAACAATGCTTAAATCACCAGGAGTTCCAATTTTGAGGTCTGGGAAAAATCTAAGACGTTGGAATTTTTGCACCCATACGCTCCGACTAGCATCACCACCCTGGATGGTTCCGACCTTGAATATGTGGACATATAAGTACCTAGGTGTCTGGCTAGACTAGCAAACTCTCTTCCACACTCATATCAAACATCTCCAATCAATCAAATCAGAGTCGGCTTTCTATTCCGCAACAAAGCCTCCCTTCACTCACGCCGCCAAACTTGCCCTAGTAAAACCGACTATCCTACTGATCCTAGAACCGGCCGATGTCATCTACAGAATAGCTTCCAACACTCTACTCCCAGCAAACTGGATGCAGTTAATCACAGTGCCATCCATTTTGTCACTAAAGCACCTTATACCACCCACCACTGCGACCTGTATACTCCTAGTCGGCTGGCCCTCGCTACATATTCATCACCAGACCCACTGGCTCCAGGTCATCTACAAGTCCATGCTAGGTAAAGCTCCGCCTTATCTCAGTTCACTGGTCACGATGGCAACACCACCCGTAGCACGCGCTCCAGCAGGTGTATCTCACTGATCATCCTAAAGCCAACACCTCATTTGGCCGCCTTTCGTTCCAGTTCTCTGCTGCCTGTGACTGGAACGAATTGTAAAAATCGCGCTGAAGTTGAGACTTTTATCTCCTCACCAACTTCAAACATCTGCTATCTGAGCAGCTAACCGACGCTGCAGCTGTACATAGTCTATCGGTAAATGGCCCACCTAATTTTACCTACTTCATCCCCATACTGTTTTTATTTATTTACTTTTCTGCTCTTTGCACACCAATATACCTGTACATGACCATCCTGATCATTTATCACTCCAGTGTTAATCTGCAAAATTGTAATTATTCGCCTACCTCCTCAAGCTTTTTGCACACAATGTATATAGACTCTCTTTTTTTCTACTGTGTTATTGACTTGTTAATTGTTTACTCCATGTTTAACTCTGTGTTGTCTGTTCACACTGCTATGCTTTATCTTGGCCAGGTCGCAGTTGCAAATGAGAACTCTCAACTAGCCTACCTGGTTAAATAAAGGTAAAAAAAACATTTCAAGAGAGAGCAGGCACCTAGCACTGTTGTTTGGTTAGCAGTGTTTCTGTAGAGCAAGAGCAACATCATTGATATATACAGAGAAAAGAGTCGGCACGAGAATTGAAACCCTGTGGCACCCCCATAGAGACTGCCAGAGGACCGGACAGCATGCCCTCCGATTTGACACACTAAACTCTGTCTGCAAAGTAATTGGTGAACCAGGCAAGGCAGTCATCCGAAAAACCGGGAATACTGAGTCTGCCGATAAGAATATGGTGATTGACAGAGTCGAAAGCCTTGGCAAGGTCGATGAAGACGGCTGCACAGTACTGTCTTTTATCGATGGCGGTTATGATGTCTCGTTTAGTACCTTGAGTGTGGCTGAGGTGCACCCGTGACCGGCTCGGAAACTAGATTGCACAGCGGAGAAGTTACGTTGGGATTCGAGATGGTCAGTGACCTGTTTGTTGACTTGGCTTTCGAAGACCTTAGATAGGCAGGGCAGGATGGATATAGGTCTGTAACAGTTTGGGTCAGGGTGTCTCCCTCTTTGAAGAGGGGATGACTGCGGCAACTTTCCAATCCTTAGGGATCTCAGACGATATGAAAGAGAGGTTGAACAGGCTGTGTAGGGGTTGCGACAATGGCGGTGGATAGTTTCCAGAAATAGAGGGTCCAGATTGTCAAGCCCAGCTGATTTGTATGGGTCCAGGTTTTGCAGCTCTTTCAGAACATCTGCTATCTGGAGTTTGGTAAGGATAACCTGGAGAGGCTTGGGCGAGTAGCTGCGGGGGCGGCGGAGCTGTTGGCCGAGGTTGGAGTAGCCAGGCGGAAGGCATGGCCAGCCGTTGAGAAATGCTTATTGAAGTTTTCGATAATCATGGATTTATCGGTGGTGACCTTCGTGTTACCTAGCCTCAGTGCAGTGGGCAGCTGGGAGGAGGTGCTCTTGTTCTCCATGGACTTCAGTGTCCCAGAACTTTTGGGAGTTGGGGCTACAGGATGCAAACTTCTGCCTGAAGAAGCTGGCCTTAGCTTTCTTGACTAACTGCGTGTATTGGTTCCTGACTTCCTGAACAGTTCCATATCGTGGGACTATTCGATGCTATTGCAGTTAGCCACAGGGATGTTTTTGTGCTGGTCGAGGGCAGTCAGGTCTGGGAGGAACCAAGGGCTGTATCTGTTCTTAGTTCTGCATTTTTGAACGGAGCATGCTTATCTAAAATGGTGAGGAAGTTACTTTTAAAGAATGACCAGGCATCCTCAACTGACGGGATGAGGTCAATGTCCTTCCAGGATACCCGGGCCAGGTCGATTAGAAAGGCCCGCTCACAGAAGTGTTTTAGGAGCGTTTGATAGTGATGAGGGGTGGTCGTTTGACTGCGGCTCCGTAGCGGATACAGGCAATGAGGCAGTGAACGCTGATATCCTGGTTGAAGACAGCGGAGGTGTATTTGGAGGGCCAGTTGGTCAGTATGAGCGTCTGAGGGTGCCCTTGTTTACAGAGTTAGGGTTGTACCTGGTGGTTCCATGATGATTTGTGTGAGATTGAGGGCATCTAGCTTAGATTGTAGGACTGCCGGGGTGTTAAGCATACCCCAGTTTAGGTCACCTAACAGAACAAACTCTGAAGCTAATGGGGAGGCGATCAATTCACAAATGGTGTCCAGGGCACAGCTGGGAGCTGAGGGGGTCGGTAGCAGGCGGCAACAGTGAGAGACTTATTTCTGGAGAGAGTAATTTTCAAAATTAGTAGTTCGAACTGTTTGGGTATGGACCTGGAAAGTATGACATTACTTTGCAGGCTATCTCTACAGTAGACTGCAACTCCTCCCCTTTGGCAGTTCTATCTTGACGGAAGATGTTATAGTTGGGTATGGAAATCTAAGAATGTTTGGTGGCCTTCCTGAGCCAGGATTTAGACACGGCAAGGACATCAGGGTTAGCAGAGTGTGCTAAAGCAGTGAGTAAAACAAACTTAGGGAGGAGGCTTCTGATGTTGACATGCATGAAACCAAGGCTGTTAGATCACAGTTTGGTTAGCAGTGTTTCTGAGGCAGCCACCTAGCACTGTTGTTTGGTTAGCTGTGTTTCTGTAGTACAGCCACCTAGCACTGTTGTTAGTTTAGCAGTGTTTCTGCTAGTACAGCCAACTAGCATGGTTGTTAGTTTAGCAGTGTTTCTGTAGTACAGCCACCTAGCACTGTTGTTTGGTTAGTAGTGTTTCTGTAGTACAGCCACCTAGCACTGTTGTTTGGTTAGCAGTGTTTCTGTAGTACAGCCACCTAGCACTGTTGTTAGTTTAGCAGTGTTTCTGTAGTACAGCCACCTAGCACTGTTGTTAGTTTAGCAGTGTTTCTATAGTACAGCCACCTAGCACTGTTGTTAGTTTAGCAGTGTTTCTGTAGTACAGCCATCTAGCTACACAGTGTTTACATACCTCCACTAGACAGTGTGTACATACCTCCACTACACACAGTGTGTACATACCTCCACTACACACGGTGTGTACATACCTCCACTACACAGTGTGTACATACCTCCACTACACACGGTGTGTACATACCTCCACTACACAGTGTGTACATACCTCCAATACACAGTGTGTACATACCTCCACTACACACAGTGTGTACATACCTCCACTACACACGGTGTGTACATACCTCCACTACACACGGTGTGTACATACCTCCACTACACAGTGTGTACATACCTCCACTACACACGGTGTGTACATACCTCCACTACACGGTGTGTACATACCTCCACTACACACAGTGTGTACATACCTCCACTACACACAGTGTGTACATACCTCCACTACACACAGTGTGTACATACCTCCACTACACACAGTGTGTACATACCTCCACTACACACAGTGTGTACATACCTCCATTAGACAGTGTGTACATACCTCCACTACACACAGTGTGTACATACCTCCACTACACAGTGTGTACATACCTCCACTACACACAGTGTGTACATACCTCCACTACACACGGTGTGTACATACCTCCACTACACAGTGTGTACATACCTCCACTACACACAGTGTGTACATACCTCCACTACACACAGTGTGTACATACCTCCACTACACAGTGTGTACATACCTCCACTACACACAGTGTGTACATACCTCCACTAGACAGTGTGTACATACCTCCACTAGACAGTGTGTACATACCTCCACTAGACAGTGTGTACATACCTCCACTAGACAGTGTGTACATACCTCCACTACACACAGTGTGTACATACCTCCACTACACACAGTGTGTACATACCTCCATTACACACAGTGTGTACATACCTCCACTACACACAGTGTGTACATACCTCCACTACACACAGTGTGTACATACCTCCACTACACACAGTGTGTACATACCTCCACTACACACAGTGTGTACATACCTCCACTACACACAGTGTGTACATACCTCCACTACACACAGTGTGTACATACCTCCACTACACACAGTGTGTACATACCTCAACTACACTACTTTGATACACATCATTTGGATTAAGTTAATATGCCCAAAGCCCACTGAAAAATATATACCATCCACTACACCACTGATGATAACCATGACATTTCTGATCTGTTTAGTTTAGTTTATTAATTTGACCATTTAAAAAAACAAGCACACATACAACTTAAAAAAGCCATACATACACATTAATAAAATCATCGAGGATAACACACAATACAGTCTGGGACTGATTTCCATTGTTAAATCATGGAGGATAACACGCAATACAGTCTGGGACTGATTTCCACTGTTAAATCATGGAGGATAACACACAATACAGTCTGGGACTGATTTCCATTGTTAAATCATGGAGGATAACACACAATACAGTCTGGGACTGATTTCCATTGTTAAATCATGGAGGATAACACGCAATACAGTCTGGGACTGATTTCCACTGTTAAATCATGGAGGATAACACACAATACAGTCTGGGACTGATTTCCATTGTTAAATCATGGAGGATAACACACAATACAGTCTGGGACTGATTTCCATTGTTAAATCATGGAGGATAACACGCAATACAGTCTGGGACTGATTTCCATTGTTAAATCACGGAGGATAACAATAAAGTACTAGCATAGTCAAAATGGCATTGAATGAGGGCTGTGACTAGCACTTTCATGGAGTCCTTATCCAGCAGCTTGTTAGTCCTGGCATTAACCTTCCCTAAAGCCTTATTGGCCATGCTCACACCTCCAAAGCTTCCATCAAGGATACATCCCAAGTAGCTAACAGAGGTTTTAGTAGTCAGCACCTCACCCCTAACTCCACTCTGATTTCAGACGACCTACACAATTTAGGTCTTTAATTCATCTGAATGAATTACAGTGCCTTCGGAAAGTATTCAGACTCCTTCCCTTTGTCCACATTTAGTTACGTTACAGCCTTATTCTAAAATGTATTTTTAAAAATCCTCATCAATCTGCATACAATACCCAATAATGACAAAGCGAAAACAGGTTTCTAGAAATTCTAGCAAATTCATTACAAATAAAAAACAGAAATACCTTATTTATATAAGTATTCAGACCTTTTGCTCTGAGATTCGATATTGAGCTCAGGTGTATCTTGTTTCCATTGATCATCCTTGAGCTGTTTTTACAACTTGGTTGGAGTCCACCTGTGGTAAATTCAATTGCTTGGGCAGATTTTGAAAGGCACTGTCACGACTTCCGCCGAGGTTGGCTCTCCTGCCCGTTCAGGCTGTGCTCGGCGGTCGTCGTCACCGTCCTATTAGCCACTACCGATCCCTTTTCGGTTATCTGTTGGTTTTGTCTGATTGTTTTCACCTGTGTGTTAGTTAATTAGTATCTGTATATAATGTAGGTTGTCCCGCCCTTGTTTTGTGCGGGATTGTTTGTTTTTGTCTTTTCGTTTCGGCTGTCGGTGTTTTTTGTGTTTTTTCTCCGGTTTGTCTGTTTATTCCTGTTTTGGATATTTTTCACCCTGTCTGTATTTTGGGTTGTCCGTGTTTATTGTTGTTCACCGGAGAATAAACCCCTATTCATTATTTGCTCTCTGCGCCTGATTTCCACCCACCTTGACTAGTCGTGACAGGCACACGCCTGTCTATATAAGGTCCCACAGTTGACTGTGAGTATCAGAGAAGAAACCAAGCCATGAGGTCGAAGGAATTGTCTGTAGAGCTCCGAGACAGTATTGTGCCGAGGCACAGATCTGGGGAATGGTACCAAAATATTTCTGCAGCATTGAAGTCCCCAAGAACACAGTTGCCTCCATCATTCTTAAATAGAAGAAGTTTGGAACCATCAAGACTCTTCCTAGAGCTGGACGCCCGGCCAAACCGAGCAATCGGGGGAGACCGGCCTTGATCAGGAAGGTTGCTTTTGTCACGCCTTGGTCATTGTATTTTGTGTTTTTGTTATATGTTTGGGTAGGCCAGGGTGTGACATGGGTTTATATGTTGTTTTCATATTGGGGTTTGTAGTATTTGGGATCGCGGCTAATTAGGGGTGTTGTATAGGCTTGGCTGCCTGAGGCGATTCTCAATTAGAGTCAGGTGCTTATCGTTGTCTCTGATTGGGAACCGTATTCAGGTAGCCTGAGTTCGCTTTGTATTTTGTGGGTGTTTGTTCCTGTCTCTGTGTTGTAGTCACCAGATAGGCTGTAATAAGTTTCACGTTCCGTTCTGTTGTTTTTGTATTTAGTTTCAGTTATTTCATGTACCGCATTTCTGTTCATTAAAGTCATGAGTAACCAACACGCTGCATTTCGGTCCGACTCTCTTCTTACAACAGACGAACGCCGTTACAGCTGTCATTATGGGGTACAGTGTGTAGATTGATGAAGAACATTTTTATTTAATCAATTTTAAAATAAGGCTGTAAACGTAACAAAATGTGGAAAAAGTCAAGGGGTCTAAATACTTTCCGAAGGCACTGTAAACCTCTCTGAAGTGTTGCTCCATGGGCGGATTGACCGTCTGGCAAATTTGGCAACTGCCAGTAAGGCCAGACCATCTTTTATTAGGGTGGGTTGGTCAAAAAAGACATATATATATATATATATATATTATAGATAATAATGGACACAGCCGGGGGCCCATGAGCCTGCTTTATTCATGACTTTTGCCCTATTTCTCTGTTGTCATAATGGTCTGTCTGTATTGAGCCTTTTGCTGACCAGTGGGCAACTGATTGGCTGAGCTGATGTGGCACAAATTCACATTCAATGTCAAACGCGCATCATCAGAGACCCGCTCTGACCCTGTCAGTCAATCAGTAAAAACAGAATAACAGAAGAGTTAGAGAAAGTTAGAAAGACCAAAGGGCTCTTGAGTCTGAGTCCTGAGTCTGAGTCTGTGAGAAATGACAGATGAGCTGTTGTGGTGCAGTTGAGGTAGGAAGGAAGGAGGTAGGAAGGAAGGAGGTAGGAAGGAAACAGAGAAAGACACACATACTGACACGCTAATATGTTGTCTGTATTTTGAAACACATTTCATACCTACCTAATATTTTGGCTGTATGAAACACATTTCATACCTACCTAATATTTTGGCTGTATATTGAAACACATTTCATACCTACCTAATATTTTGGCTGTATATTGAAACACATTTCATACCTACCTAATATTTTGGCTGTATGAAACACATTTCATATCTACCTAATATTTTGGCTGTATATTGAAACACATTTCATACCTACCTAATATTTTGGCTGTATATTGAAACACATTTCATACCTACCTAATATTTTGGCTGTATATTGAAACACATTTCATACCTACCTAATATTTTGGCTGTATGAAACACATTTCATACCTACCTAATATTTTGGCTGTATATTGAAACACATTTCATACCTACCTAATATTTTGGCTGTATATTGAAACACATTTCATACCTACCTAATATTTTGGCTGTATATTGAAACACATTTTATACCGACCTAATATTTTGGCTGTATATTGAAACACATTTCATACCTATTATAGGCTAATTAGCGAACAGGGTTTCAGGGGAACATTTAGACACTAGGCTACTTGCAATACAGCCTAACGAGTGAGCCTAGTGAGCCTAGTGAGTTTATAACCTGCCCTAGTGAGTTTATAAGCTGCCCTAGTGAGTTTATAAGCTGCCCTAGTGAGTTTATAAGGTGCCCTAGTGAGTTTATAAGCTGCCCTAGTGAGTTTATAAGGTGCCCTAGTGAGTTTATAAGCTCTCCTAGTGAGTTTATAAGCTGCCCTAGTGAGTTTATAAGCTGCCCTAGTGAGTTTATAAGCTGCCCTAGTGAGTTTATAAGCTGCCCTAGTGAGTTTATAAGCTGCCCTAGTGAGTTTATAAGCTGTCCTAGTGAGTTTATAAGCTGCCCTCGTGAGTTTATAAGCTGCCCTAGTGAGTTTATAAGCTGCCCTAGTGAGTTTATAAGCTGCCCTAGTGAGTTTATAAGCTGTCCTAGTGAGTTTATAAGATGCCCTAGTGAGTATATAAACTGCCCTAATGAGTTTATAAGCTGCCCTAGTGAGTTTATAAGCTGCCCTAGTGAGTTTATAAGCTGTCCTAGTGAGTTTATAAGCTGTCCTAGTGAGTTTATAAGCTGCCCTAGTGAGTTTATAAGCTGCCCTAGTGAGTTTATAAACTGTCCTAGTGAGTTTATAAGCTGCCCTAGTGAGTTTATAAGCTGTCCTAGTGAGTTTATAAGCTGCCCTAGTGAGTTTATAAGCTGTCCTAGTGAGTTTATAAGCTGCCCTAGTGAGTTTATAAGCTGTCCTAGTGAGTTTATAAGCTGCCCTAGTGAGTTTATAAGCTGTCCTAGTGAGTTTATAAGCTGCCCTAGTGAGTTTATAAGCTGCCTTAGTGAGTTTATAAGCTGCCTTAGTGAGTTTATAAGCTGTCCTAGTGAGTTTATAAGCTGCCCTAGTGAGTTTATAAGCTGCCCTAGTGAGTTTATAAGCTGTCCTAGTGAGTTTATAAGCTGTCCTAACAAGTGACTCTGGTGTCGGGTTACATTATGGCACTGAAGTTGCCGTTAATAGGATTCACGAGTCGCCGGTAACCTTTCTCATGTTGTATGCCAATTTATCTGACCATTTCAACCTATCTGCGTGTCAGTTATGGTTTTCATACGCACATTTTCATAAAAAAGTTTAATTTAATTTATAATAAAGTCTTCATATCTCAAAATCATTGTCATGAGGTTAATCAAAATTCTATTCAAATCTGAATGATTGCGTCCTACCTGACAGGTCGCTCCTACCAGGTGGCGTGGCGAGAATCTGTCTCCTCACCACGCACTCTCACCACTGGTGTCCCCCAGGGCTCTGTTCTAGGCCCTCTCCTATTCTCGCTATACACCAAGTCACTTGGCTCTGTCATAACCTCACATGGTCTCTCCTATCATTGCTATGCAGACGACACACAACTAATCTTCTCCTTTCCCCCTTCTGATGACCAGGTGGCGAATCGCATCTCTGCATGTCTGGCAGACATATCAGTGTGGATGACGGATCACCACCTCAAGCTGAACCTTGGCAAGACGGAGCTGCTCTTCCTCCCGGGGAAGGACTGCCCGTTCCATGATCTCGCCATCACGGTTGACAACTCCATTGTGTCCTCCTCCCAGAGCGCTAAGAACCTTGGTGTGATCCTGGACAACACCCTGTCGTTCTCAACCAACATCAAGGCGGTGGCCCGTTCCTGTAGGTTCATGCTCTACAACATCCGCAGAGTACGACCCTGCCTCACACAGGAAGCGGCGCAGGTCCTAATCCAGGCACTTGTCATCTCCCGTCTGGATTACTGCAACTCGCTGTTGGCTGGGCTCCCTGCCTGTGCCATTAAACCCTTCAACTCATCCAGAACGCCGCAGCCCGTCTGGTGTTCAACCTTCCCAAGTTCTCTCACGTCACCCTGCTCCTCCGTTCTCTCCACTGGCTTCCAGTTGAAGCTCGCATCCACTACAAGACCATGGTGCTTGCCTACGGAGCTGTGAGGGGAACGGCACCTCAGTACCTCCAGGCTCTGATCAGGCCCTACACCCAAACAAGGGCACTGCGTTCATCCACCTCTGGCCTGCTCGCCTCCCTACCACTGAGGAAGTACAGCTCCCGCTCAGCCCAGTCAAAACTGTTCGCTGCTCTGGCCCCCAATGGTGGAACAAACTCCCTCACGACGCCAGGACAGCGGAGTCAATCACCACCTTCCGGAGACACCTGAAACCCCACCTCTTTAAGGAATACCTAGGATAGGATAAGTATTCCCCCCCCCCTTTAAGATTTAGATGCACTATTGTAAAGTGACTGTTCCACTGGATGTCATAAGGTGAATGCAGCAATTTGTAAGTCGCTCTGGATAAGAGCGTCTGCTAAATGACTTAAATGTAAATGAAAACTATAAAACTTAAAAAGTAACTTCTATTGCCGTTGGCAACTATGTAAAAAAAATCATACAGGTAGAAAATATCCTGATAAAAATAAATATCCTATAAATCACATTTGCTAAACATCTGCAACAAACTTGAAACATTGTATCACTATTAACCTCTACTGGATCGGTGTCCCTAAACCATAATGGCTGTTTCTCAATTTGCGATTAAGAGAGTGGAAAACGTTGTATACAACAGCCAGCTTTCCGGGAAATAGACATGTCTTATATGGGCAGAAAGCTTAAATTCTTGTTAATCTAACTTCAGTGTCCAATTTACAGTTGCTATTACAGTGAAAACAATGCTGTTGTTTGAGGAGAATGCACAACAACAAAAAACTTTTATCACGGCAACTGGTTTGATACATTCACCTCTGAAGGTAAATAATGTACTTACATTCAGTAATCTTGCTCTGATTTGTCATACTGAGGCTCACAGAGATAAAATATAGTGTAGTTTTGTTTGAAAAAATAAATGTTATATTCAAATGTAGGACCTGGGGTCTACAGTTTGACCCCACAGCTGTGTCTGGCTCCACACCCACCCCACCGGGCCATCTAGATGTGTGAAGGTTAGTGTATTTTCTGTAGGTAAGCTAATGATCCATCATGTATGACATTCCTGGGAGTGTGTAGACTTAAATGTTTTATTACCATATAATTTTTGTATGTTCTCTATAGTTATGTACTTGACAATATATAATTTGACCAATTCGGCACATTTGGTCAAACTCCTGGCAGACTTGATGCAAAATATTGTGTAATGAGGTAAATCTTCACTGGATCAGTCTGAGACTTTGCACACACTGCTTCCATCTTGTGGACAAAAATCAAAATTACACCTAGGCTCCTATCTTAATGTATGGCCTTTCTCTTGCATTTCAAAGATGATGAAACAAAATAATAAATAGAAAACACATTTTTTTGTTTGTATTATCTTTTATCAGATCTAATGTGTTATATTCTCCTACATTCCCTTCACATTTCCACAAACTTCAAAGTGTTTCCTTTCAAATGGTATCAAGAATATGCATATCCTTGCATCAAGTCCTGTGCTACAGGCAGTTAGATTTGGGTATGTCATTTTAGGTCCTGAGCTACAGGCAGTTAGATTTGGGTATGTAATTTTAGGCGACATTTGAAAAAAAGGGTCAGGTCCTTTAACGGTTCCGGTTCCGGTTGGAGCGAGTGGTCGCATCTGCACGTCGCTCCAACGGGTAGTATAACTTTTTCATTATATTTCATTATATCACAACGGTTTGATTTGTCTTATCTTAGCAATTTCTTCTCAGCTAGCTACATAGCCGTCTTTGTATCAAAAGATAATTGCGTAATTATCGTATTTCGCCGTCCTAACGTAGTCTTCACTAGTCTTCACTAGCCAGCTAGCTAACGTCCACTGATTAGCTGCACTGGAGAAACTGTTACACTCAACTGAACGACTTGATTAGTTTAGTGTCAGCTAGCTACATAGCTGTCTTTGCTGTCTTCGTATCATCGTATCATCGTATCCAAGATAATTGTGTTGTTTAGGTTTAGAGTGTGTAGTCTTAGAGTGATTATCTTAATTTACCGAGGTTAGCTAGCCAGCTATTTGTCGTCCTTAACGTAGGTGACTCTGCTAGCTAGCCAACAGCTAGCCAACGCTAGCCAACGTCTTCTGTATAGAACTCAACTACCCGGTCGCATTCACAGGTTGTATCACATTTTCACTTCATTTTCATTACAGTACAACGGTTTGATTTGTTTGATCGTAGCTAGCTACTTAGCTAGTTACATAGCCGTCTTTGTATCAAAGATAATTGTGTAGTCTAGAGCGATTTTCTAGGTTCGCTAGCCATCTATTGTCGTTCTTTTAACGCAACGTAACGTAAACAACACTGCTAGCTAGCCTGCTAGCCCCCGAATAGCAACACTGCAGAAACTATTACACTCAACGGAACGACTTGATTAGTGTAGTGTCAACAACGCACCCACTGCCAGCTGGCCTACTTCAGCAGTACTGTATCATTTTAATCATTTTAGTCAATAAGATTCTTGCTACGTAGCTTAACTTTCTGAACATTCGAGACGTGTAGTCCACTTGTCATTCCAATCTCCTTTGCATTAGCGTAGCCTCTTCTGTAGCCTGTCAACTATGTGTCGGTTTATCCCTGTTCTCTCCTCTCTGCACAGACCATACAAACGCTCCTCACCGCGTGGCCGCGGCCACCCTACTCTGGTGGTCCCAGCGCGCACGACCCACGTGGAGTTCCAGGTCTCCGGTAGCCTCTGGAACTGCCAATCTGCGGTCAACAAGGCAGAGTTCATCTCAGCCCATGCCTCCCTCCAGTCCCTCGACTTCTTGGCCCTGACGGAAACATGGATCACCACAGACAACACTGCTACTCCTACTGCTCTCTCTTCGTCCGCCCACGTGTTCTCGCACACCCCGAGAGCGTCTGGTCAGCGGGGTGGTGGCACCGGGATCCTCATCTCTCCCAAGTGGTCATTCTCTCTTTCTCCCCTTACCCATCTGTCTATCGCCTCCTTTGAATTCCATGCTGTCACAGTCACTAGCCCTTTCAAGCTTAACATCCTTATCATTTATCGCCCTCCAGGTTCCCTCGGAGAGTTCATCAATGAGCTTGATGCCTTGATAAGCTCCTTTCCTGAGGACGGCTCACCTCTCACAGTTCTGGGCGACTTTAACCTCCCCACGTCTACCTTTGACTCTTTCCTCTCTGCCTCCTTCTTTCCACTCCTCTCCTCTTTTGACCTCACCCTCTCACCTTCCCCCCTACTCACAAGGCAGGCAATACGCTCGACCTCATCTTTACTAGATGCTGTTCTTCCACTAACCTCATTGCAACTCCCCTCCAAGTCTCCGACCACTGCCTTGTATCCTTTTCCCTCTCGCTCTCATCCAACACCTCCCACACTGCCCCTACTCGGATGGTATCGCGCCGTCCCAACCTTCGCTCTCTCTCCCCCGCTACTCTCTCCTCTTCCATCCTATCATCTCTTCCCTCCGCTCAAACCTTCTCCCACCTATCTCCTGATTCTGCCTCCTCAACCCTCCTCTCCTCCCTCTCTGCATCCCTTGACTCTCTATGTCCCCTATCCTCCAGGCCGGCTCGGTCCTCCCTCCCGCTCCGTGGCTCGATGACTCATTGCGAGCTCACAGAACAGGGCTCCGGGCAGCCGAGCGGAAATGGAGGAAAACTCGCCTCCCTGCGGACCTGGCATCCTTTCACTCCCTCCTCTCTACATTTTCCTCCTCTGTCTCTGCTGCTAAAGCCACTTTCTACCACGCTAAATTCCAAGCTTCTGCCTCTAACCCTAGGAAGCTCTTTGCCACCTTCTCCTCCCTCCTGAATCCTCCGCCCCCTCCCCCCTCCTCCCTCTCTGCAGATGACTTCGTCAACCATTTTGAAAAGAAGGTCGACGACATCCGATCCTCGTTTGCTAAGTCAAACGACACCGCTGGTCCTGCTCACACTGCCCTACCCTATGCTCTGACCTCTTTCTCCCCTCTCTCTCAGATGAAATCTCGCGTCTTGTGACGGCCGGCCGCCCAACAACCTGCCCGCTTGACCCTATCCCCTCCTCTCTTCTCCAGACCATTTCCGGAGACCTTCTCCCTACCTCACCTCGCTCATCAACTCATCCCTGACCGTTGGCTACGTCCCTTCCGTCTTCAAGAGAGCGAGAGTTGCACCCCTTCTGAAAAAACCTACACTCGATCCCTCCGATGTCAACAATTACAGACCAGTATCCCTTCTTTCTTTTCTCTCCAAAACTCTTGAACGTGCCGTCCTTGGCCAGCTCTCCCGCTATCTCTCTCTGAATGACCTTCTTGATCCAAATCAGTCAGGTTTCAAGACTAGTCATTCAACTGAGACTGCTCTCCTCTGTATCACGGAGGCGCTCCGCACTGCTAAAGCTAACTCTCTCTCCTCTGCTCTCATCCTTCTAGATCTATCGGCTGCCTTCGATACTGTGAACCATCAGATCCTCCTCTCCACCCTCTCCGAGTTGGGCATCTCCGGCGCGGCCCACGCTTGGATTGCGTCCTACCTGACAGGTCGCTCCTACCAGGTGGCGTGGCGAGAATCTGTCTCCTCACCACGTGCTCTCACCACTGGTGTCCCCCAGGGCTCTGTTCTTGGCCCTCTCCTATTCTCGCTATACACCAAGTCACTTGGCTCTGTCATAACCTCACATGGTCTCTCTTATCATTGCTATGCAGACGACACACAATTAATCTTCTCCTTTCCCCCTTCTGATGACCAGGTGGCGAATCGCATCTCTGCATGTCTGGCAGACATATCAGTGTGGATGACGGATCACCACCTCAAGCTGAACCTCGGCAAGACGGAGCTGCTCTTCCTCCCGGGGAAGGACTGCCCGTTCCATGATCTCGCCATCACGGTTGACAACTCCACTGTGTCCTCCTCCCAGAGCGCCAAGAACCTTGGTGTGATCCTGGACAACACCCTGTCGTTCTCAACTAACATCAAGGCGGTGGCCCGTTCCTGTAGGTTCATGCTCTACAACATCCGCAGAGTACGACCCTGCCTCACACAGGAAGCGTGGCGCAGGTCCTAATCCAGGCACTTGTCATCTCCCGTCTGGATTACTGCAACTCGCTGTTGGCTGGGCTCCCTGCCTGTGCCATTAAACCCCTTCAACTCATCCAGAACGCCGCAGCCCGTCTGGTGTTCAACCTTCCCAAGTTCTCTCACGTCACCCCGCTCCTCCGTTCTCTCCACTGGCTTCCAGTTGAAGCTCGCATCCGCTACAAGACCATGGTGCTTGCCTACGGAGCTGTGAGGGGAACGGCACCTCAGTACCTCCAGGCTCTGATCAGGCCCTACACCCAAACAAGGGCACTGCGTTCATCCACCTCTGGCCTGCTCGCCTCCCTACCACTGAGGAAGTACAGCTCCCGCTCAGCCCAGTCAAAACTGTTCGCTGCCCTGGCCCCCCAATGGTGGAACAAACTCCCTCACGACGCCAGGACAGCGGAGTCAATCACCACCTTCCGGAGACACCTGAAACCCCACCTCTTTAAGGAATACCTAGGATAGGTTAAGTAATCCCTCTCACCCCACCCCCCCTAAGTTTTAGATGCACTATTGTTAAGTGACTGTCCCACTGGATGTCATAAGGTGAATGCACCAATTTGTAAGTCGCTCTGGATAAGAGCGTCTGCTAAATGACTTAAATGTAAATGTAAATCTATTCTATGCAAGCAAGCGTCCAAATGTGCCTAACAGAATCGTTACCCACTGAGCATAAACTGGTTGAATCAACGCTGTTTCCATGTCATTTCAACATAAATGTAATTGAACCAACCTGCAATAGTCATTGAATATAATGTCTGTGCCCAGTTGGTGAGTCCACTGAGGTATAGTAAGAACTGGAGACTGTCTATGATGTCCAACCCTTGTACGGACCATCATCACATGAGCACTAGCATTCAGTGTGTACAGGGGACACCGACTACGTCCTTCCAAAAACATGGGAGAGATACAATTGTTTGAATAATTCAATGGATTTTGTTGACCACGGTGAAACTACTAAACTACGACTGACTAAAGGATCGTATTAGAAATGTTCTAATCTGAGTGTCAATGTGGCCGTGTGGAAATGGTCTTTCTGGGCCAGGCATTCATTAAACTGCAGTACGGAGGCCAAAACCGCATTGGTGTAAAGTACTTACGTAAAAATACTTTTTTGGGTATCTGTACTTTACTTTTTATATATTTTTGACAGCTTTTACTTAACTACAACCTAAAGAAATCTGTACTTCTTACTTCCATACATTTTTCCTGACAGCCAAAAGTACACATTTCATTTGTAATTTTCAGGCAGGCCAGCAAAATGGTCCAAATTCACTCACCTATCAATATAACACAATGTCATCCCTACTGGCGGACTCACTAAACACAAGTACTGTTGTTGTAAATGAGGAGTTTTGGAGTGTGCCCCTGTTTCTCAGAAATCTTTACATCTACTTTTCACCTTTCACTCAACGATGACAATTGAGTCCTTTTTCCACCACTGCAAAACCAGGCTTCTAGACTGGAACC
>NW_025749842.1:0-22256 GCF_021184085.1 Oncorhynchus gorbuscha | reverse complement strand
AGTAAAGTAACTTTACAATCAAAAGGCATAATTCTACTCGTAATGACGAGAACAGACTGGAGACTTGATCAAGAACTGCAGGTTGCCTCGGGAAGGCACTTGAACGTAGCAGACTCAGACACCTGCTCACCACGCAGCATCTGAGGGAAACACGACACGACAGGGCGATACATAGACACAGCACGGTGAACAATAGACAAGGATCCGACAGGGCAGGAACGGAAAACAAGGAGAGAAATAGGGACTCTAATCAGGGAAAAGGATCGGGAACAGGTGTGGGAAGACTAAATGATTGATTAGGGGAATAGGAACAGCTGGGAGCAGGAACGGAACGATAGAGAGAAGAGAGAGAGGAAGGGAGAGAGAAAAAGGGGAACGAACCTAAAAAGACCAGCAGGGGAAAATGAACAGAGGGAAAAGCAAAATGACAAGACAATCTAAGACAAAACATGACAGTACCCCCCACTCACCGAGCGCCTCCTGGCGCACTCGAGGAGGAATCCTGGCGGCAACGGAGGAAATCATCAATAAGTGAACGGTCCAGCACGTCCCGAGACGGAACCCAACTCCTCTCCTCAGGACCGTAACCCTCCCAATCCACTAAGTATTGGTGACCCTGTCCCCGAGAACGCATGTCCATGATCCTACGTACCTTGTAAATAGGTGCGCTCGACAAGGACGGGAGGGGGAGGGAAGACGAACGGGGGTGCGAAGAAAGGGCTTGACACAGGAGACATGGAAGACAGGATGGACGCGACGAAGATGTCGCGGAAGAAGCAGTCGCACAGCGACAGCGACAGGGCGTGTTGTCGGGTTGACAGTCTGGGGAATTGAAAGACAGGTTAAGCAAGCACTCACGCACACTGCGTCGCCGCGCGCTTGTCCTAGTAACCTTCTTTTCGTTCCTGTTTCCACTCGTCTGGCTGTTCTTCAGTGGGCTCACTCTGCCAAGTTAGCTGGTCATCCCGGTGTTCGAGGCACTCTTGCTTCTATTCGCCATCGCTTTTGGTGGCCGACTCAGGAGCGTGACACGCGCCGTTTCGTGGCTGCTTGTTCGGACTGCGCGCAGACTAAGTCAGGTAACTCTCCTCCTGCCGGTCGTCTCAGACCGCTCCCCATTCCTTCTCGACCATGGTCTCACATCGCCCTAGACTTCATTACCGGTCTGCCTTTGTCTGCGGGGAAGACTGTGATTCTTACGGTTGTCGATAGGTTCTCTAAGGCGGCACATTTCATTCCTCTCGCTAAACTTCCTTCCGCTAAGGAGACGGCACAAATCATCATCGAGAATGTGTTCAGAATTCATGGCCTCCCGTTAGACGCCGTTTCAGACAGAGGTCCGCAATTCACGCCACAGTTTTGGAGGGAGTTCTGTCGTTTGATTGGTGCGTCCGTCAGTCTCTCTTCCGGGTTTCATCCCCAGTCTAACGGTCAAGCAGAGAGGGCCAATCAGACGATTGGTCGCATACTACGCAGCCTTTCTTTCAGAAACCCTGCGTCTTGGGCAGAACAGCTCCCCTGGGCAGAATACGCTCACAACTCGCTTCCTTCGTCTGCTACCGGGTTATCTCCGTTTCAGAGTAGTCTGGGTTACCAGACTCCTCTGTTCTCATCCCAGCATGCCGAGTCCAGCGTTCCCTCCGCTCAAGCGTTTGTCCAACGTTGTGAGCGCACCTGGAGGAGGGTGAGGTCTGCACTTTGCCGTTACAGGGCACAGACTGTGAGAGCCGCCAATAAACGTAGGATTAAGAGTCCAAGGTATTGTTGCGGCCAGAGAGTGTGGCTTTCCACTCGCAACCTTCCTCTTACGACAGCTTCTCGTAAGTTGACTCCGCGGTTCATTGGTCCGTTCCGTGTCTCCCAGGTCGTCAATCCTGTCGCTGTGCGACTGCTTCTTCAGCGACATCTTCGTCGCGTCCATCCTGTCTTCCATGTCTCCTGTGTCAAGCCCTTTCTTCGCACCCCCGTTCGTCTTCCCTCCCCCCTCCCGTCCTTGTCGAGAGCGCACCTATTTACAAGGTACGTAGGATCATGGACATGCGTTCTCGGGGACGGGGTCACCAATACTTAGTGGATTGGGAGGGTTACGGTCCTGAGGAGAGGAGTTGGGTTCCGTCTCGGGACGTGCTGGACCGTTCACTGATTGATGATTTCCTCCGTTGCCGCCAGGATTCCTCCTCGAGTGCGCCAGGAGGCGCTCGGTGAGTGGGGGGTACTGTCATGTTTTGTCTTATATTGTCTTGTCATTTTGCTTTTCCTTCTGTTCGTTTTCCCCCTGCTGGTCTTTTAGGTTCGTTCCCTTTTTTCTCTCCCTCTCTCTCTCTCTTCTCTCTATCGTTCCGTTCCTGCTCCCAGCTGTTCCTATTCCCCTAATCAATCATTTAGTCTTCCCACACCTGTTCCCTATCTTTTCCCCTGATTAGAGTCCCTATTTCTCCCCTTGTTTTCCGTTTCAGTCCTGTCGGATCCTTGTATACTGTTCACCGTGCTGTGTCTCTGTATCGCCCTGTCGTGTCGTGTTTCCCTCAGATGCTGCGTGGTGAGCAGGTGTCTGAGTCTGCTACGGTCAAATCAAATCAAATCAAATCAAATTTATTTATATAGCCCTTCGTACATCAGCTGATATCTCAAAGTGCTGTACAGAAACCCAGCCTAAAACCCCAAACAGCAAACAATGCAGGTGTAAAAGCACGTCAAGAAGCTGATTAAACAGCATGATTATTATTACGCAGGTGCACCTTATGCTGGGGACAATTACAGGCCACTCTAAAATGTGCAGCTTTGACACACAACACAGTGCCACAGATGTCTCAAGTTTAGAGGGAGAGTGCAATTGCCTTCCCGAGGCAACCTGCAGTTCATTATCGAGTCTCCAGTCAGTTCTCGTGATTACGAGTGAAATTGTTTCTTATGCTTTATTTACCGCTCCGATTTGTCTAGGAGTATTGCTATTTCCTTAAACTGGATTAAAGACTCTGTTTTCGCCAAGTCGCTTTTGGGTCCTCATTCACCTGCATAACACATTGGCTGGAACTGGAACACGCTGTCATAAACATTTATCCAGAGCATCCCAAACATGCTCAACGGGTGACATGTCTGGTGAGTATGCAGGCCCTGGAAGAACTGGGACATTTTCAGCTTCCAGGAATTGTGTACAGATCATTGCGACATGGGGATGTGCATTATTATGCTGAAACATGAGGTGATGGAAAACCACAGTTTCATCAGTTGTCTGGGTGGCTGGTCTCAGACGATCCCACGGTGAATAAGCCATATGTTGAGATGGGCTGACGTGGTTACACATGTTCTGCGGTTGTGAGGCCGGTTGGACGCACTGCCAATTTCTCTAAAACGGCTTATGTTAGAAAAATAAACGCTCAATTCTCTGTTAACAGCTCTGGTGGACATCCCTGCAGTCAGCATGCCAATTGCACTCTCCCTCTAAACTTGAGACATCTGTGGCACTGTGTTGTGTGTCAAAGCTGCACATTTTAGAGTGGCCTGTAATTGTCCCCAGCATAAGGTGCACCTGCGTAATAATAATCATGCTGTTTAATCAGCTTCTTGACATGCCACACCTGTCAGGTGGATGGATTATCTTGGCAAAGGAGAAATGCTCACTAACAGGGATGTAAATACATTTGTGTCATGTTTGTCATTTATTGTCATGTCTTGTCCCTGTGCTCCCCATGCTATTCGTTTCCCTCTGCTGGTCTTGTTTGGTTCTATCCCTCTCTCTCCCCCTCCCTCTCTCACTCTCTCGCTCTCTCTTCTCTCTGTCGTTCCGTTCCTGCTCCCAGCTGTTCCTATTCCCCTAATCATCATTTAGTCTTCCCACACCTGTTCCCGATCCTTTCCCCTGATTAGAGTCCCTATTTATTCCTTTGTGATCCGTTCCTGTTCCGTCGGTTCCTTGTATTGTATTCACCATGCCGTGATTGCGTTTCGCCCTGTCCTGTCGTGTTTTTGCCGTGATTGTGTATCACCCTGTCCTGTCGTGTTTTGTGCCTTCATCAGATGCTGCGTGTGAGCAGGTGTCTCAGTCGACTACGGCCTGCGCCTACCCGAAGCGACCTGCAGTCTGTGGCCGCTTCTCCAGTTGTTTCCCCTCTACAAGTCTAGAGGAATTCTGTTATTCCGTTTTGGACTTTAATAAACTCTGTTTCTGTTAAGTCGCTTTTGGGTCCTCTTTTACCTGCATGACACATTTGTGCAAATATTTGAGAGAAAGAAGCTTCTTCTGTGTTAGGAAAATTTCTGGGATCTTTTATTTCAGCTCATGAAACATGGGACTGTAACGGCGTTCGTCTGTTGAAAGAAGAGAGTCGGACCGAAATGCAGCGTGTTGGTTACTCATGACTTTAATGAATGAAAAACGCGGTACATGAAATAACTGAAACTAAATACAAAAACAACAGAACGTGAAACTAATTACAGCCTATCTGGTGACTACAACACAGAGACAGGTACAATCACCCACGAAATACAAAGCGAAACTATGGCTCCCTAAATACGGTTCCCAATCAGAGACAACGATAAGCACCTGACTCTGATTGAGAATCGCCTCAGGCAGCCAAGCCTAACAACACCCCTAATCAGCCGCGATCCCAAATAATACAAACCCCAATACGAAAACAACATATAAACCCATGTCACACCCTGGCCTACCCAAACATATAACAAAAACACAAAATACAATGACCAAGGCGTGACAGGGACCAACACTTTACATGTTGCCTTTATATTTATGTTCAGTGTAAATAACGTTCTTCAGTTATTAGTCTTTAGGGATTATGCTTGAATGGAATAATTGAACTGTAATAACAGGTACTGTCACGTTCTGACCCTAGTTCTTGTGTTTTTTGTTTGTTTTAGTTGGTCAGGACGTGAGTTGTGTAATGAACTTCGTCTGCTGTTTGAAGAGAGTCAGACCGAAATGCAGTGTGTAGGTTACTCATGACTTTTAATGAAGAAAATAGCGGTACATGAAATAACTGAAAATACGAAAACAACAAACGAGTGAAACTAATACAGCCTATCTGGTGACTAACACAAAGACAGGTACAATCACCCACGAAATACAACGTGCACTCAGGCTGCCTAAATACGGTTCCCAATCCGAGACAACGAGAATCAGCTGACTCCAATTAGGAATCGCCTCAGGCAGCCAAGCCTAACTAGACTGGCGAATAGAAGCAAGAGTGCCTCGAACACCGGGATGACCAGCTAACTTGGCAGAGTGAGCCCACTGAAGAACAGCCAGACGAGTGGAAACAGGGACGAAAAGGAGGTTACTAGGACAAGCGCGCGGCGACGCAGTGTGCGTGAGTGCTTGCTTAACCTGTCTTTCAATTCCCCAGACTGTTAACCCGACAACACGCCCATAAGGAAGAATCCCCTCGGGATCAGTAGAAGCCACAGAAGAACTAAACAGACGGGATAAGGCATCAGGCTTGGTGTTTTTGCTACCCGGACGGTAAGAAATCACAAACTCGAAACGAGCAAAAAACAACGCCCAACGAGCTTGACGGGCATTAAGTCGTTTGGCAGAAGGGATGTACTCAAGGTTCTTATGGTCTGTCCAAACGACAAAAGGAACGGTCGCCCCTCCAACCACTGTCGCCATTCGCCTAGGGCTAAGCGGATGGCGAGCAGTTCACGGTTACCCACATCATAGTTGCGCTCAGATGGCGACAGGCGATGAGAAAATAAGCGCAAGGATGAACCTTATCGTCAGACTGGAAGCGCTGGGAAAGAATGGCTCCCACGCCTACCTCTGAAGCGCCAACCTCGACAATGAATTGTCTAGTGACGTCAGGAGTAACGAGGATAGGAGCGGACGTAAAACGTTCTTTTAGAAGATCAAAAGCTCCCTGGGCGGAACCGGACCACTTAAAACACGTCTTGACAGAAGTAAGAGCTGTGAGAGGGGCAGCAACTTGACCGAAATTACGAATGAAACGCCGATAGAAATTAGCGAAACCTAAAAAGCGCTGCAACTCGACACGTGACCTTGGAACGGGCCAATCACTGACAGCTTGGACCTTAGCGGAATCCATCTGAATGCCTTCAGCGGAAATAACGGAACCGAGAAAAGTAACGGAGGAGACATGAAAAGAGCACTTCTCAGCCTTTACGTAGAGACAATTCTCTAAAAGGCGCTGTAGAACACGTCGAACGTGCTGAACATGAATCTCGAGTGACGGTGAAAAAATCAGGATATCGTCAAGATAGACAATAACAAAGATGTTCAGCATGTCTCTCAGAACATCATTAACTAATGCCTGAAAAACAGCTGGCGCATTGGCGAGACCAAACGGCAGAACCCGGTACTCAAAATGCCCTAACGGAGTGTTAAACGCCGTTTTCCACTCGTCCCCCTCTCTGATGCGCACGAGATGGTAAGCGTTACGAAGGTCCAACTTAGTAAAGCACCTGGCTCCCTGCAGAATCTCGAAGGCTGATGACATAAGGGGAAGCGGATAACGATTCTTAACCGTTATGTCATTCAGCCCTCGATAATCCACGCAGGGGCGCAGAGTACCGTCCTTCTTCTTAACAAAAAGAACCCCGCCCCGGCCGGAGAGGAAGAAGGCACTATGGTACCGGCGTCAAGAGACACAGATAAATAATCCTCGAGAGCCTTACGTTCGGGAGCCGACAGAGAGTATAGTCTACCCCGAGGAGGAGTGGTCCCCGGAAGGAGATCAATACTACAATCATACGACCGGTGAGGAGGAAGGGAGTTGGCTCGGGACCGACTGAAGACCGTGCGCAGATCATGATATTCCTCCGGCACTCCTGTCAAATCGCCAGGTTCCTCCTGAGAAGTGGGGACAGAAGAAATGGGAGGGATGGCAGACATTAAACACTTCACATGACAAGATACGTTCCAGGATAGGATAGAATTACAAGACCAATTAATAGAAGGATTATGACATACTAGCCAGGGATGACCCAAAACAACAGGTGTAAAAGGTGAACGAAAAATCAAAAAAGAAATAGTCTCACTGTGGTTACCAGATACTGTGAGAGTTAAAGGTAGTGTCTCAAATCTGATACTGGGAAGATGACTACCATCTAAGGCAAACATGGGCGTAGGCTTGTCTAACTGTCTGAAAGGAATGTTATGTTTCCAACCCATGCTTCGTCCATGAAACAACCCTCAGCCCCAGAGTCAATCAAGGCACTGCATGTAGCACCCGAACCGGTCCAGCGTAGATGGACCGACATAGTAGTACAGGATCTAGATGAAGAGACCTGAGTAGTAGCGCTCACCAGTAGCCCTCCGCTTACTGATGAGCTCTGGCCTTTACTGGACATGAATTGACAAAATGTCCATCAAATCCGCAATAGAGGCACAGGCGGTTGGTGATCCTCCGTTCCCTCTCCTTGGTCGAGATGCGAATACCTCCCAGCTGCATGGGCTCAGTCTCTGAGCCAGAGGAGGGAGATGGTTGCGATGCGGAGCAGGGAAACACCGTTGACGCGAGCTCTCTTCCACGAGCTTGGTGACGAAGATCTACCCGTCATTCTATGCGGATGGCGAGAGCAATCAAAGAGTCCACACTGGAAGGAACCTCCCGAGAGAGAATCTCATCTTTGACCACTGTGTGGAGTCCCTCCAGAAAACGAGCGAGCAGCGCCGGCTCGTTCCAGTCACTAGAGGCAGCAAGAGTACGAAACTCTATAGAGTAATCCGTTATGGATCGATCACCTTGGCATAGGGAAGCCAGGGCCCTAGAAGCCTCCCCACCAAAAACTGAACGGTCAAAAACCCGAATCATCTCCTCTTTAAAGTTCTGGTAATTGTTAGAACAATCAGCCCTTGCCTCCCAGATAGCTGTGCCCCACTCTCGAGCCCGGCCAGTAAGGAGTGAAATGACGTAAGCAACCCGAGCTCTCTCGCTAGAGTATGTGTTGGGTTGGAGAGAGAACACAATATCACACTGGGTGAGAAAGGAGCGGCACTCCGTGGGCTGCCCGGAGTAGCAAGGTGGGTTATTAACCCTAGGTTCCGGAGGCTCGGCAGGCCAGGAAGTAACAGGTGGCACGAGACGAAGACTCTGGAACTGTCCAGAGAGGTCGGAAACCTGAGCGGCCAGGTTCTCCACGGCATGGCGAGCAGCAGACAATTCCTGCTCGTGTCTGCCGAGCATGGCTCCTTGGATCTTGACGGCAGTGTTACGAACCTCTGTAGTCGCTGGGTCCATTCCTTGGTCGGATCCTTCTGTTATGCAGGTGAATGAGGACCCAAAAGCGACTTGGCGAAAACAGAGTTTTTAATCCAGTAAGATACTTAACAAAACAAAAGGCATAATACTACTCGTAGAGACGAGAACAGACTGGAGACTTGATCAAGAACTGCAGGTTGCCTCGGGAAGGCACTTGAACCTAGCAGACTCAGACACCTGCTCACCACGCAGCATCTGAGGGAAACACGACACGACAGGGCAAAACATAGACACAGCACGGTGAATATAGACAAGGATCCGACAGGGCAGGAACGGAAAACAAGGAGAGAAATAGGGACTCTAATCAGGGAAAAGGATCGGGAACAGGTGTGGGAAGACTAAATGACTGATTAGGGGAATAGGAACAGCTGGGAGCAGGAACGGAACGATAGAGAGAAGAGAGAGCGAGAGAGTGAGAGAGGGAGGGGGAGAGAGAGGGATAGAAAGAGGGAAAGAACCTAATAAGACCAGCAGAGGGAAACGAATAGAAGGGGAAGCACAGGGACAAGACATGATAATAAATGACAAAACATGACAATATCAAACTTTCAACTGTCTTTTCTGGGATGTTGAAAACAATTCCAAATTTTGTGATAGCTTCCATTGCATCATCCATTAAAAGTTAGATAAAAGAGAGAGGTTGACACGGCGCATTTCTTTCGTGCTCACTCAGGTAGGCTTTCCACTTTCCTCTGGTATTTATTCAACAAAGATGATAACACATAATCACTCCAGACAGACACAAGCAAAAACTCATGAAATAAATGTTGCAGTAGCCTATGCTACACCTAAACATTAGGAATCTGACATGCTGTATCGGATGAAAACGAAACGATTTTTCAGTCTGATCAAATGTTAAAAATTGCGCCACCTCTCTGGGACCTATGGTGCCTATGGTGCCACTAGTCTGCTTGCAGTTGTCAGTTATCTTCAGTTATTACGGAACGTTTCTTGGGATACTTCATTGTGTCAAGTGGGCGAGATGCGCAGTCTGTGTTTAACTTCATGAATTTTGAGATGTCTGAGTTAAAGTTCATAGAGAAACTCACTGTCCAAACCTATGATGGAATGGAATGTATCTGCTATTTGTATTTACAGTTCAGTCCCCTCTTGTTCCCTGATTAAGAAGTGATGACTTCTCCACTCCACTACCATTGTCAACTTTTTCCTGACATGAACTGAAGCACGACGTCTCATCTGCCCACTCATCCACTGGCACATAGAATGTTTCCCCTCTAAGCACTGTCAGTACCTCTATCAACTGTCTCTCATTACTGTATGTAGAGTCAATCACATTATTACACATCAATGATTTTACTCATTGCTTGGACTAATTCATTCTTAGCTCGTTTGTCTATCTGGATAGTGTGTTGCCTTATAGTTTATTGTCTTCCCAGTCAAATCCTGTCCTGCACTGGTCAAGCCTTTGAACACTTCAACTCAGGCCTTATACCCTCATTCAATCACTGCTGTGATCCCTTCCAAACACTGTGTAAGTAGCCCTCTTATTCCCATTCCCCATAATATTGTACTATAAATGTCTTTGTTAAATGCTTTAGGTTAAAATAGTTAGTCTTTGAAACACACTTTGTCGCCTCTGTGCGTGCCGCGCCCATACTGGGTCTCCCATCCTCCTACATTTTTCAAGTCACCAGTCTCCACTGATGCATAGTCACTTTACCTCTACCAACATGTACATATTTCCTTAATTACCTCGACTAACCGGTGCCCCCACAAATTGAATAGCCGGTTACCCCTGTATATAGACTCGCTACTGATATTTTATTGTTGCACCTTAATTATTAGTGATTTTTCTATTATTCTAATTTCTTTTGATTTTTAAAATCATTTATAGTTCAGTTGATTTAAAATATATTTTCCAAAACATTGAGATGTGCACCCCACCTGCGCTGCCCCTCCAACTTGAACCCTCACCCTCAGAACAGCCTCAATTTCACCGGGGGATGGACTCTACAAGGTGTTGAAAGAGTTTCACAGGGATACTGGCCCATGTTGACTCCAATAAAGCCAGGCAGTGGATAAGGTGTTTAAACATTGTTGCAATTTGCCTAGTTTCCAAGAGCATTTCACATGTAACCCCTTTATTAAAAGACATAGAGCTGCATCAAATAGTGCATGAGGTAACGATTTACTCTGACTATATATCTATAATACATTTATTACACATCTATAAGCATTTCATGAACGTATTATAACAAGTCCCAACCACATTATTAAAGGTTAAAGAAATACAGTTGAAGTCGAACGTTTACATACACTTAGGTGTTAAACCTCGCTAGGATGTTTGCCTAGACGGCATCCCAAGCCACGTCCTCAGAGCATGTGCAGACCAGCTTGGTGGAGTGTTTATGTACATATTCAATCTCTTCTTATCCCAGCCTGTTGTCCCCACTTACTTCAAGATGTCCACCATTGTTCCTGTTATGCAGGTGAATGAGGACCCAAAAGCGACTTGGCGAAAACAGAGTTTTTAATCCAGTAAGATACTTAACAAAACAAAAGGCATAATACTACTCGTAAAGACGAGAACAGACTGGAGACTTGATCAAGAACTGCAGGTTGCCTCGGGAAGGCACTTGAACCTAGCAGACTCAGACACCTGCTCACCACGCAGCATCTGAGGGAAACACGACACGACAGGGCAAAACATAGACACAGCACGGTGAATATAGACAAGGATCCGACAGGGCAGGTACGGAAAACAAGGAGAGAAATAGGGACTCTAATCAGGGAAAAGGATCGGGAACAGGTGTGGGAAGACTAAATGATTGATTAGGGGAATAGGAACAGCTGGGAGCAGGAACGGAACGATAGAGAGAAGAGAGAGCGAGAGAGTGAGAGAGGGAGGGGAGAGAGAGGGATAGAAAGAGGGAAAGAACCTAATAAGACCAGCAGAGGGAAACGAATAGAAGGGGAAGCACAGGGACAAGACATGATAATTAATGACAAAACATGACAGTACCCCCCACTCACCGAGCGCCTCCTGGCGCACTCGAGGAGGAACCCTGGCGGCAACGGAGGAAATCATCAATAAGCGAACGGTCCAGCACGTCCCGAGACGGAACCCAACTCCTCTCCTCAGGACCGTAACCCTCCCAATCCACTAAGTATTGGTGACCCCGTCCCCGAGAACGCATGTCCATGATCTTACGTACCTTGTAAATAGGTGCGCTCGACAAGGACGGGAGGGGGGAGGGAAGACGAACGGGGGTGCGAAGAAAGGGCTTGACACAGGAGACATGGAAGACAGGATGGACGCGACGAAGATGTCGCGGAAGAAGCAGTCGCACAGCGACAGGATTGACGACCTGGGAGACACGGAACGGACCAATGAACCGCGGAGTCAACTTACGAGAAGCTGTCGTAAGAGGAAGGTTGCGAGTGGAAAGCCACACTCTCTGGCCGCAACAATACCTAGGACTCTTAATCCTGCGTTTATTGGCGGCTCTCACAGTCTGTGCCCTGTAACGGCAAAGTGCAGACCTCACCCTCCTCCAGGTGCGCTCACAACGTTGGACAAACGCTTGAGCGGAGGGAACGCTGGACTCGGCAAGCTGGGATGAGAACAGAGGAGGCTGGTAACCCAGACTACTCTGAAACGGAGATAACCCGGTAGCAGACGAAGGAAGCGAGTTGTGAGCGTATTCTGCCCAGGGAGCTGTTCTGCCCAAGACGCAGGGTTTCTGAAAGAAAGGCTGCGTAGTATGCGACCAATCGTCTGATTGGCCCTCTCTGCTTGACCGTTAGACTGGGGATGAAACCCGGAAGAGAGACTGACGGACGCACCAATCAAACGACAGAACTCCCTCCAAAACTGTGACGTGAATTGCGGACCTCTGTCTGAAACGGCGTCTAACGGGAGGCCATGAATTCTGAACACATTCTCGATGATGATTTGTGCCGTCTCCTTAGCGGAAGGAAGTTTAGCGAGGGAATGAAATGTGCCGCCTTAGAGAACCTATCGACAACCGTAAGAATCACAGTCTTCCCCGCAGACAAAGGCAGACCGGTAATGAAGTCTAGGGCAATGTGAGACCATGGTCGAGAAGGAATGGGAGCGGTCTGAGACGACCGGCAGGAGGAGAGTTACCCGACTTAGTCTGCTCGCAGTCCGAACAAGCAGCCACGAAACGGCGCGTGTCACGCTCCTGAGTCGGCCACCAAAAGCGCTGGCGAATAGACGCAAGAGTGCCTCGAACACCGGGATGACCAGCTAACTTGGCAGAGTGAGCCCACTGAAGAACAGCCAGACGAGTGGAAACAGGAACGAAAAGGAGGTTACTAGGACAAGCGCGCGGCGACGCAGTGTGCGTGAGTGCTTGCTTAACCTGTCTTTCAATTCCCCAGACTGTTAACCCGACAACACGCCCATAAGGAAGAATCCCCTCGGGATCAGTAGAAGCCACAGAAGAACTAAACAGACGGGATAAGGCATCAGGCTTGGTGTTTTTGCTACCCGGACGGTAAGAAATCACAAACTCGAAACGAGCAAAAAACAACGCCCAACGAGCTTGACGGGCATTAAGTCGTTTGGCAGAACGGATGTACTCAAGGTTCTTATGGTCTGTCCAAACGACAAAAGGAACGGTCGCCCCCTCCAACCACTGTCGCCATTCGCCTAGGGCTAAGCGGATGGCGAGCAGTTCACGGTTACCCACATCATAGTTGCGCTCAGATGGCGACAGGCGATGAGAAAAATAAGCGCAAGGATGAACCTTATCGTCAGACTGGAAGCGCTGGGAAAGAATGGCTCCCACGCCTACCTCTGAAGCGTCAACCTCGACAATGAATTGTCTAGTGATGTCAGGAGTAACGAGGATAGGAGCGGACGTAAAACGTTCTTTTAGAAGATCAAAAGCTCCCTGGGCGGAACCGGACCACTTAAAACACGTCTTGACAGAAGTAAGAGCTGTGAGAGGGGCAGCAACTTGACCGAAATTACGAATGAAACGCAGATAGAAATTAGCGAAACCTAAAAAGCGCTGCAACTCGACACGTGACCTTGGAACGGGCCAATCACTGACAGCTTGGACCTTAGCGGAATCCATCTGAATGCCTTCAGCGGAAATAACGGAACCGAGAAAAGTAACGGAGGAGACATGAAAAGAGCACTTCTCAGCCTTTACGTAGAGACAATTCTCTAAAAGGCGCTGTAGAACACGTCGAACGTGCTGAACATGAATCTCGAGTGACGGTGAAAAAAATCAGGATATCGTCAAGATAGACAAAAACAAAGATGTTCAGCATGTCTCTCAGAACATCATTAACTAATGCCTGAAAAACAGCTGGCGCATTGGCGAGACCAAACGGCAGAACCCGGTACTCAAAATGCCCTAACGGAGTGTTAAACGCCGTTTTCCACTCGTCCCCCTCTCTGATGCGCACGAGATGGTAAGCGTTACGAAGGTCCAACTTAGTAAAGCACCTGGCTCCCTGCAGAATCTCGAAGGCTGATGACATAAGGGGAAGCGGATAACGATTCTTAACCGTTATGTCATTCAGCCCTCGATAATCCACGCAGGGGCGCAGAGTACCGTCCTTCTTCTTAACAAAAAGAACCCCGCCCCGGCCGGAGAGGAAGAAGGCACTATGGTACCGGCGTCAAGAGACACAGATAAATAATCCTCGAGAGCCTTACGTTCGGGAGCCGACAGAGAGTATAGTCTACCCCGAGGAGGAGTGGTCCCCGGAAGGAGATCAATACTACAATCATACGACCGGTGAGGAGGAAGGGAGTTGGCTCGGGACCGACTGAAGACCGTGCGCAGATCATGATATTCCTCCGGCACTCCTGTCAAATCGCCAGGTTCCTCCTGAGAAGTGGGGACAGAAGAAATGGGAGGGATGGCAGACATTAAACACTTCACATGACAAGATACGTTCCAGGATAGGATAGAATTACAAGACCAATTAATAGAAGGATTATGACATACTAGCCAGGGATGACCCAAAACAACAGGTGTAAAAGGTGAACGAAAAATCAAGAAAGAAATAGTCTCACTGTGGTTACCAGATACTGTGAGAGTTAAAGGTAGTGTCTCAAATCTGATACTGGGAAGATGACTACCATCTAAGGCAAACATGGGCGTAGGCTTGTCTAACTGTCTGAAAGGAATGTTATGTTTCCGAACCCATGCTTCGTCCATGAAACAACCCTCAGCCCCAGAGTCAATCAAGGCACTGCATGTAGCACCCGAACCGGTCCAGCGTAGATGGACCGACATAGTAGTACAGGATCTAGATGAAGAGACCTGAGTAGTAGCGCTCACCAGTAGCCCTCCGCTTACTGATGAGCTCTGGCCTTTTACTGGACATGAATTGACAAAATGTCCATCAAATCCATAATAGAGGCACAGGCGGTTGGTGATCCTCCGTTCCCTCTCCTTGGTCGAGATGCGAATACCTCCCAGCTGCATGGGCTCAGTCTCTGAGCCAGAGGAGGGAGATGGTTGCGATGCGGAGCAGGGAAACACCGTTGACGCGAGCTCTCTTCCACGAGCTTGGTGACGAAGATCTACCCGTCGTTCTATGCGGATGGCGAGAGCAATCAAAGAGTCCACACTGGAAGGAACCTCCCGAGAGAGAATCTCATCTTTGACCACTGTGTGGAGTCCCTCCAGAAAACGAGCGAGCAGCGCCGGCTCGTTCCAGTCACTAGAGGCAGCAAGAGTACGAAACTCTATAGAGTAATCCGTTATGGATCGATCACCTTGGCATAGGGAAGCCAGGGCCCTAGAAGCCTCCCCACCAAAAACTGAACGGTCAAAAACCCGAATCATCTCCTCTTTAAAGTTCTGGTAATTGTTAGAACAATCAGCCCTTGCCTCCCAGATAGCTGTGCCCCACTCTCGGGCCCGGCCAGTAAGGAGTGAAATGACGTAAGCAACCCGAGCTCTCTCGCTAGAGTATGTGTTGGGTTGGAGAGAGAACACAATATCACACTGGGTGAGAAAGGAGCGGCACTCCGTGGGCTGCCCGGAGTAGCAAGGTGGGTTATTAACCCTAGGTTCCGGAGGCTCGGCAGGCCAGGAAGTAACAGGTGGCACGAGACGAAGACTCTGGAACTGTCCAGAGAGGTCGGAAACCTGAGCGGCCAGGTTCTCCACGGCATGGCGAGCAGCAGACAATTCCTGCTCGTGTCTGCCGAGCATGGCTCCTTGGATCTTGATGGCAGTGTTACGAGCCTCTGTAGTCGCTGGGTCCATTCCTTGGTCGGATCCTTCTGTTATGCAGGTGAATGAGGACCCAAAAGCGACTTGGCGAAACAGAGTTTTTAATCCAGTAAGATACTTAACAAAACAAAAGGCATAATACTACTCGTAAAGACGAACAGACTGGAGACTTGATCAAGAACTGCAGGTTGCCTCGGGAAGGCACTTGAACCTAGCAGACTCAGACACCTGCTCACCACGCAGCATCTGAGGGAAACACGACACGACAGGGCAAAACATAGACACAGCACGGTGAATATAGACAAGGATCCGACAGGGCAGGTACGGAAAACAAGGAGAGAAATAGGGACTCTAATCAGGGAAAAGGATCGGGAACAGGTGTGGGAAGACTAAATGATTGATTAGGGGAATAGGAACAGCTGGGAGCAGGAACGGAACGATAGAGAGAAGAGAGAGCGAGAGAGTGAGAGAGGGAGGGGGAGAGAGAGGGATAGAAAGAGGGAAAGAACCTAATAAGACCAGCAGAGGGAAACGAATAGAAGGGGAAGCACAGGGACAAGACATGATAATTAATGACAAAACATGACAGTTCCTGTACCCAAGGAAGAGCAGTTAACTGAGATAAATGACTATTGTCCCATATCACTCACTTCTGCCATCACAAAGTGCTTTGAGAGGCTAGTTAAGGATCATATTATCTTCACCTTACCCGACACCCTAGGCCCACTACAATTTGCATACCGCCACAACACACTGCACACTGACCTATCCAATCTGGACAAGGGGATATCCTACAGCTGAAGTCGGAGGTTTACATACAGTTAGGTTGGAGTCATTAAAACTTGTTTTACAACCACTCCACACATTGGCAAGTCGGTTAGGACATCTACTTTGTGCATGACACAAGTAATTTTTCCAACAATGGTTTTGAGACAGATTATTTCACTTATAAATCACTGTATCACAATTCCAGTGGATCAGAAGTTTACATACACTGAGTTGACTGTGCCTTTAAAAAGCTTGGAAAATTCTGGAAAATAATATCAGGGTTTTAGAAGCTTCTGATAGGCTAATTGACATCATTTGAGTCAATTGGAGGTGTACCTGTGGATGTATTTCAAGGCCTACCTTCAAACTCAGTGCCTCATTGCTTGACATCATGGGAAATTCAAAAGAAATCAGCCAAGACCGCAGCAAAATAATTGTAGACCTCCACAAGTCTGGTTCATTCTTGGGAGCAATTTCCAAACACCTGAAAGTACCACGTTCATCTGTACAAACAATAGTACGCAAGTATAAACACCATGGGACCACGCAGCCGTCATACCACTCAGGAAGGAGGCGCGTTCTGTCTCCTAGAGATGAATGTACTTTGGTGCGAAAAGTGCAAATCAGTCCCAGAACAACAGCAAAGGCCCTTTTGACAATGCTAGAGGAAACAGGTACAAAAGTATCTACATCCACAGTAAAATGAGTCCTTTATCAACATAATCTGAAAGACCACTTAGCAAGGAAAAAGCCACTGCTCCAAAACCACCATAAAAAAGCCAGACTACGGTTTTCAACTGCACATGGGGACAAAGATCATACTTTTGGAGAAATCTGGTGAAATCTTTTTGGCCATAATGACCATCGTTATGTTTGGAGAAAAAAGGGGGATGCAGGTGGGTCTGGTGCACTTCACAAAATAGATGGGATCATGATGATGGAAAATTATGTGGATATATCGAAGCAACATCTCAAGACATCAGTCAGGATGTTAAAGCTTGGTCGCAAATGGGTCTTCCAAATGGACAATGACCTCAAGCATACTTCCAAAGTTGTGGAAAAATGGCTTAAGGACAACAAAGTAAAGGTATTGGAGAAGCCATCACAAAGCCCTGACCTAGAACATTTGTGGGCAGAACTGAGAAAGTGTGTGCGAGCAAGGAGGCCTACAAACCTGACTCAGTTACACCAGCTCTGTCAGGAGGAATGGGCCAAAATTCACCCAAGTTATTGTGGGAAGCTTGTGGAAGGTTACTTGAAACATTTGACCCAAGTTCAACAAGTTAAAGGCAATGCTACCAAATACTAATTGAGTGTATGTGAACTTCTGACCCACTGGGAATGTGATGAAAGAAATAAAAGCTCAAATGAATCGTTCTCTCTACTATTATTCTGACATTTCACGTTCTTAAAATAAAGTGGTGATCCTAACTGACCTAAAACAGGGATTTTGTAATAAGATTAAATGTAAGGAATTGTGAAACACTGAGTTTAAATGTATTTGGCTAAGGTGTATGTAAACTTCCGACTTCAACTGTACAGTATATCCATAGCATATCTATAGCGCATTCATATCATGCTATGCAACAGCTCATATTTAGATACATTACCTTAGTAGATGCATCATTATAATGACAGCGTAGTGTCATTATGGCTGTCTCAAAAGTCTGTTTCTCCCATTAAAGTGTTAGAGAAAATGCCAAAAGGCAAACCTGTCACGACTTACACCGAAGTTGGCCCCTCCCCTTGTTCAGGTGGTGTTTGGCAGTCGATGTCACCGGCTTTCTAGTCACCATCGATCCATGCTTCAGTTTAGTTTTGTATTGTCTGTATTACACACACCTGGTTTCAATACCCATATCATGTTCCTTATTTCACCCTCTGGCATACATTTCTGTTCTGTCCGTGATTGTTGGTGTCTTAGTGGCTGACACTGACTGGAGGGGAAGAAACTGATAGTGACTAATTTTCTGTTTAGTGTGTGTTGCACCTGACGGAGCTGTTTAGGTTGTGCCTTTTGTTACTTTGTATTTTGTGTTCAGTTATATTTAATAAAATGCCGAACACGTACAAGGACGGGAGGGGAGGGGAGAGACGAGACGGGAGTGCGAAGAAAGGGCTTAACACAGGAGACATGGAAGACAGGATGGACGCGACGAAGATGTCGCGGAAGAAGCAGTCGCACAGCGACAGGATTGACGACCTGGGAGACACGGAACGGACCAATGAACCGCGGAGTCAACTTACGAGAAGCTGTCGTAAGAGGAAGGTTGCGAGTGGAAAGCCACACTCTCTGGCCGCAACAATACCTTGGACTCTTAATCCTGCGTTTATTGGCGGCTCTCACAGTCTGTGCCCTGTAACGGCAAAGTGCAGACCTCACCCTCCTCCAGGTGCGCTCACAACGTTGGACAAACGCTTGAGCGGAGGGAGCGCTGGACTCGGCAAGCTGGGATGAGAACAGAGGAGGCTGGTAACCCAGACTACTCTGAAACGGAGATAACCCGGTAGCAGACGAAGGAAGCGAGTTGTGGCGTATTCTGCCCAGGGGAGCTGTTCTGCCCAAGACGCAGGGTTTCTGAAAGAAAGGCTGCGTAGTATGCGACCAATCGTCTGATTGGCCCTCTCTGCTTGACCGTTAGACTGGGGATGAAACCCGGAAGAGAGACTGACGGACGCACCAATCAAGCGACAGAACTCCCTCCAAAACTGTGACGTGAATTGCGGGCCTCTGTCTGAAACGGCGTCTAGCGGGAGGCCATGAATTCTGAATACATTCTCAATAATGATTTGTGCCGTCTCCTTAGCGGAAGGAAGTTTAGCGAGGGAATGAAATGTGCCGCCTTAGAGAACCTATCGACAACCGTCAGAATCACAGTCTTCCCCGCAGACAAAGGCAGACCGGTAATGAAGTCTAAGGCAATGTGAGACCATGGTCGAGAAGGAATGGGGAGCGGTCTGAGGACGACCGGCAGGAGGAGAGTTACCCGACTTAGTCTGCGCGCAGTCCGAACAAGCAGCCACGAAGCGGCGCGTGTCACGCTCCTGAGTCGGCCACCAAAGCGCTGGCGAATAGACGCAAGAGTGCCTCGAACACCGGGATGACCAGCTAACTTGGCAGAGTGAGCCCACTGAAGAACAGCCAGACGAGTGGAAACAGGAACGAAAAGGAGGTTACTAGGACAAGCGCGCGGCGGCGCAGTGTGCGTGAGTGCTTGCTTAACCTGTCTTTCAATTCCCCAGACTGTTAACCCGACAACACGCCCATAAGGAAGAATCCCCTCGGGATCAGTAGAAGCCACAGAAGAACTAAACAGACGGGATAAGGCATCAGGCTTGGTGTTCTTGCTACCCGGACGGTAAGAAATCACAAACTCGAAACGAGCGAAAAACAACGCCCAACGAGCTTGACGGGCATTAAGTCGTTTGGCAGAACGGATGTACTCAAGGTTCTTATGGTCTGTCCAAACGACAAAAGAGCGGTCGCCCCCTCCAACCACTGTCGCCATTCGCCTAGGGCTAAGCGGATGGCGAGCAGTTCACGGTTACCCACATCATAGTTGCGCTCAGATGGCGACAGGCGATGAGAAAAATAAGCGCAGGATATGAACCTTATCGTCAGACTGGAGGCGCTGGGATAGAAATAAGCTCCCACGCCTACCTCTGAAGCGTCAACCTCGACAATGAATTGTCTAGTGGCGTCAGAGATGCTGAGGGATAGGAGCGGACGTAAAGCGTTCTTTTAGAAGATCAAAAGCTCCCTGGGCGGAACCGGACCACGTAAAACACGTCTTGACAGTAAGAGCTGTGAGAGGGCAGCAACTTGACGAAATACGAATGAAACGCCGATAGAAATTAGCGAAACCTAAAAGCGCTGCAACTCGACCGTGACCTTGGAACGGGCCAATCACTGACAGCTTGGACCTTAGCGGAATCCATCTATGAATGCCTTCAGCGGAAATAACGGAACCGAGAAAAGTAACGGAGGAGACATGAAAGAGCACTTCTCAGCCTTTACGTAGAGACAATTCTCTAAAGGCGCTGTAGAACACGTCGAGCGTGCTGAACATGAATCTCGAGTGACGGAGAAAAAATCAGGATATCGTCAAGATAGACAAAAACAAAGATGTTCAGCATGTCTCTCAGAACATCATTAACTAATGCCTGAAAAACAGCTGGCGCATTGGCGAGACCGAGCGGCAGAACCCGGTACTCAAAATGCCTAACGGAGTGTTGCTTTGTTTTCCACTCAAATCCCCCTCTCACAATGCGCACGAGATGGTAAAAGGCGTTCACGAGTCAACCCAGTAAAGCACCCTGGCTCCTGCAGAATCTCGAAGGCTGATGACATAAGGGAAGCGGATAACGATTCTTAACCGTTATGTCATTCAGCCCTCGATAATCACGCAGGCGCAGAGTACCGTCCTTCTTCTTAACAAAAAAGAACCCCTGACCGGAGGGAGAAGAAGGCACTATGGTACCGCGTCAGAAGACACAGACAAATAATCCTCAAGGCCTTCGTTCGGGAGCCGACAGAGAGTATAGTCTACCTCGAGGAGGAGTGGTCCCCGGAAGGGAGATCAATACTACAATCATACGACCGGTGAGGAGGAAGGGAGTTGGCTCGGGACCGACTGAAGACCGTGCGCAGATCATGATATTCCTCCGGCACTCCTGTCAAATCGCCAGGTTCCTCCTGAGAAGTAGGGACAGAAGAAACGGGAGGGATGGCAGACATTAAACACTTCACATGACAAGAAACGTTCCAGGATAGGATAGAATTACTAGACCAATTAATAGAAGGATTATGACATACTAGCCAGGGATGACCCAAAACAACAGGTGTAAACGGTGAACGGAAAATCAAAAGAAATAGTCTCACTGTGGTTACCAGATACTGTGAGGGTTAAAGGTAGTGTCTCAAATCTGATACTGGGAAGATGACTACCATCTAAGGCGAACATGGGCGTAGGCTTCTCTAACTCTCTGAAAGGAATGTCATGTTTCCGAACCCATGCTTCGTCCATGAAACAACCCTCAGCCCCAGAGTCTATCAAGGCACTACATGTAGCACCCGAACCGGTCCAGCGTAGATGGACCGACAAAATAGTACAGGATTTTGATGGAGAGACTTGAGTAGTTGCGCTCACCTGTAGCCCTCCGCTTACAGATGAGCTCTGGCTTTACTGGACATGAATTAACAAAATGTCCAGCAACTCCATAATAGAGGCACAGGCGGTTGGTGATCCTCCGTTCCCTCTCCTTAGTCGAGATGCGAATCCCTCCCAGCTGCATGGGCTCAGTCTCAGAGCCAGAGGAGGGAGATGGTTGCGATGCGGAGCAGGGAAACACCGTTGATGCGAGCTCTCTTCCACGAGCCCGGTGACGAAGATCTACCCGTCGTTCTATGCGGATGGCGAGAGCAATCAAAGAGTCCACATCTGAAGGAACCTCCCGGGAGAGAATCTCATCCTTAACCACTGCGTGGAGTCCCTCCAGAAAACGAGCGAGCAGCGCCGGCTCGTTCCACTCACTAGAGGCAGCAAGAGTGCGAAACTCAATAGAATAATCCGTTATGGACCGTTCACCTTGGCATAAGGAAGCCAGGGCCCTAGAAGCCTCCCTACCAAAAACTGAACGGTCAAAAACCCGAATCATCTCCTCTTTAAAGTTCTGGAACTTGTTAGAGCAATCAGCCCTTGCCTCCCAGATAGCTGTGCCCCATTCTCGAGCCCGGCCAGTAAGGAGTGAAATGACGTAAGCAACCCGAGCTCTCTCTCTAGAGTATGTGTTGGGTTGGAGAGAGAACACAATCTACACTGCGTGAGAAAGGAGCGGCACTCAGTGGGCTGCCCGGAGTAGCAAGGTGGGTTATTAACCCTAGGTTCTGGAGGCTCGGCAGGCCAGGAAGTAACAGGTGGCACGAGGCGTAGACTCTGGAACTGTCCAGAGAGGTCGGAAACCTGAGCGGCCAGGTTCTCCACGGCATGGCGAGCAGCAGACAATTCCTGCTCGTGTCTGCCGAGCATGGCTCCTTGGATCTCGACGGCAGTGTAACGAG
>NW_025749841.1:0-22257 GCF_021184085.1 Oncorhynchus gorbuscha | reverse complement strand
TACTGAACCATCTGGAGAAACTAAAACATTATGTTCATAACCACAGACACAGACATCTAGTTTTCGTCTTTGTTAGTCTCTGTTACATCCTTCCACCAGATCTCATCCATCTCTCTCTTCTCTCTTCCTTTATATCCCTCGTTCTGCTAATGCTGTGAGGCAGCTTTGATGAGGCATGACTTAAACTAACAAAATGGAAGACACCCGCAGAGCAATCCCTGGAACACACACACAGACACGTGCCCACGCACCCACAGCGAAGCTAAAGAACCCCGAAGGGGAACCGATTAGATTGTAGTTGGTTAATCCAAACCAAAAATTATTTTTTTGGACAGAGACACCCAGTGTATCAGAACTTGGCACCTATTACTGCTAGTTTGGTGTGTGTGTGTGTTAGTTATTTCAGTTAAATGAGGCTCATATCTATAGTCCCGATAGGGAACAACTTCTTTGGGAATGAAACACATTCAGCGCCATGGATACAATACTTGCCCTGAGGAACCTTTAGTTAGTCAGACCTGGGGTGTGTGTGTGTGTGTGTCTGCCTGTGTTTTTCCTGTGTGTTGCTTAAAAAAAAAATACCATTCAACAATTAATTACCAATCTCTTCATAAGCAGTTGTTGTAGTCTGTTGTAGACATTAATTAAAGCCCTACCTGTTGTAGACGTTAATTAAAGCCCTACCTGTTGTAGACGTTAATTAAAGCCCTACCTGTTGTAGACGTTAATTAAAGCCCTACCTGTTGTAGACGTTAATTAAAGCCCTACCTGTTGTTGACGTTAATTAAAGCCCTACCTGTTGTTGACGTTAATTAAAGCCCTACCTGTTGTTGACGTTAATTAAAGCCCTAGCTGTTGTTGACGTTAATTAAAGCCCTACCTGTTGTTGACGTTAATTAAAGCCCTACCTGTTGTAGACGTTAATTAAAGCCCTACCTGTTGTTGACGTTAATTAAAGCTCTACCTGTTGTTGACGTTAATTAAAGCCCTACCTGTTGTTGACGTTAATTAAAGCCCTACCTGTTGTTGACGTTAATTAAAGCCCTACCTGTTGTAGACGTTAATTAAAGCCCTACCTGTTGTAGACGTTAATTAAAGCCCTACCTGTTGTAGACGTTAATTAAAGCCCTACATGTTGTAGATGTTAATTAAAACACTACCTGTAGATGTTAATTAAAGCCCTACCTGTTGTTGACGTTAATTAAAGCATACCTGTTGTAGACGTTAATTAAAGCATACCTGTTGTAGACGTTAATTAAAGCATACCTGTTGTAGACGTTAATTAAAGGATACCTGTTGTAGACGTTAATTAAAGCATACCTGTTGTAGACGTTAATTAAAGCATACCTGTTGTAGACGTTAATTAAAGCATACCTGTTGTAGACGTTAATTAAAGCATACCTGTTGTAGATGTTAATTAAAGCCCTACCTGTTGTTGACGTTAATTAAAGCCCTACCTGTTGTAGATGTTAATTAAAGCCCTACCTGTTGTAGATGTTAATTAAAGCCCTACCTGTTGTGATGTTTCAAGTAAAGGCCCTACCTGTTGTTGGGTGTTAATTAAAGCCCTACCTGTTGTAGATGTTAATTAAAGCCCTACCTGTAGACATGAATTAAAGCCCTACCTGTTGCAGAGGTTAATTAAAGCCCTACCTGTTGCAGAGGTTAATTAAAGCCTACATGTTCTAGATGTTAATTAAAGCCCTACCTGTTGTTGGTGTTAATTAAAGCCCTACCTGTTGTAGACTTTAATTAAAGCCCTACCCGGTTGTAGGCGTTAATTAAGCCCTACCTGTTGTAGATGTTAATTAAAGCCCCTACCTGTTGTTGGTGTTAATTAAGCCCTACCTGTTGTAGATGTTAATTAAGGCCCTACCTGTTGTATATGTTAATTAAAGCCCTACCTGTTGTTGGTGTTAATTAAAGCACTACCTGTGGCAGATGTTAATTAAAGCCCTACCTGTAGCCGTTAATTAAAGCCCTACCTGTTGTAGATGTTAATTAAAGCCCTACCTGTTGTAGATGTTAATTAAAGCCCTACCTGTTCTTGGTGTTAATTAAAGCCCTACCTGTTGTAGATGTTAATTAAAGCCCTACCTGTTGTAGATGTTAATTAAAGCCCTACCTGTTGTAGATGTTAATTAAAGCCCTACCTGTTGTAGATGTTAATTAAGCCCCTACCTGTTGTAGATGTTAAATTAAAGCCCTACCTGTTGTAGACGTTAATTAAGCCCTACCTGTTGTAGGCGTTAATTAAAGCCCTACCTGTTGTAGACGTTACTTAAAGCCCTACCTGTTGTAGACGTTACTTAAGCCCTACCTGTTGTAAGCGTTACTTAAAGCCCTACCTGTTGTAGGCGTTAATTAAGCCCTACCTGTTGTAGACGTTAATTAAAGCCCTACCTGTTGTGAAGCGTTAATTAAAGCCTACCTGTTGTAGACGTTGAGTGAAAGCCCTACCTGTTGTGAAGGCGTTAATTAAAGCCCTACCTGTTGTAGACGTTAATTAAAGCCCTACCTGTTGTAGACATTAATTAAGCCCTACATGTTGTAGATGTTAATTAAAACACTACCTGGAGGTTAATTAAAGCCTGTTGTAGATGTTAATTAAATCCCTACCTGTACAAGTTAATTAAAGCCTACCTGTTGTAGATGTTAATTAAAAATACCTGGTGTAGATGTTAATTAAAGCCCTACCTGTTGTTGGCGTTAATTAAAGCATACCTGTTGTAGATGTTAATTAAAAACCTACCTGTTGTAGATGTTAATTAAAGCCTACCTGTTGTAGATGTTAATTAAAGCCTACCTGTTGTAGATGTTAATTAAAGCCCTACCTGTAGATGTTAATTAAAGCCCCTACCTGTAGACATGAATTAAGCCCTACCTGTTGCAGAGGTTAATTAAAGCCTACCTGTTGTAGATGTTAATTAAAGCCCTACCTGTTGTTGGTGTTAATTAAAGCCCTACCTGTTGTAGATGTTAATTAAAGCCCTACCTGTTGTAGATGTTAATTAAAGCCCTACCTGTTGTAGATGTTAATTAAAGCCCTACCTGTAGACATGAATTAAAGCCCTACCTGTTGCAGAGGTTAATTAAGCCCTACCTGTTTGTTGGTGTTAATTAAAGCCCTACCTGTAGACATGAATTAAAGCCCTACCTGTTGTAGATGTTAATTAAAAGCCCTACCTGTTGTAGGTGTTAATTAAAGCCCTACCTGTTGTAGATGTTAGTTAAAGCCCTACCTGTTGTAGACGTTAATTAAGCCCTACCTGTTGTAGACGTTAATTAAAAGCCCTACCTGTTGTAGACGTTAATTAAAGCCCTACCTGTTGTAGATGTTAATTAAAGCCCTTCCTGTTGTAGATGTTAATTAAGCCCTACCTGTTGTAGATGTTAATTAAAGCCCTACCTGTTGTAGATGTTAATTAAAGCCCTACCTGTTGTAGGTGTTAATTAAAGCCCTACCTGTTGTAGATGTTAATTAAAGCCCTACCTGTTGTAGATGTTAATTAAAAGCCCTACCTGTTGTAGATGTTAATTAAAGCCCTACCTGTTCTTGGTGTTAATTAAGCCCTACCTGTTGTAGATGTTAATTAAGCCCTACCTGTTGTTGTGTTAATTAAAAGCCCTACCTGTTGTAGATGTTAATTAAAGCCCTACCTGTTGTAGATGTTAATTAAAAGCCCTACCTGTTGTGGTGTTAATTAAAGCCCTACCTGTTGTAGATGTTAATTAAAGCCCTACCTGTTGTAGATGTTAATTAAAGCCCTTCCTGTTGTAGATGTTAATTAAAGCCCTACCTGTTGTAGATGTTAATTAAAGCCCTACCTGTTGTAGATGTTAATTAAGCCCTACCTGTTGTTGGTGTTAATTAAAGCCCCTACCTGTTGTAGATGTTAATTAAAGCCCCTACCTGTTGTAGATGTTAATTAAAGCCCTACCTGTTGTAGATGTTAATTAAAGCCCTACCTGTTCTTGGTGTTAATTAAAGCCCTACCTGTTGTAGATGTTAATTAAAGCCCTACCTGTTGTAGATGTTAATTAAAGCCCTACCTGTTGTAGATGTTAATTAAAGCCCTACCTGTTTAGATGTTAATTAAAGCCCTACCTGTTGTAGACGTTAATTAAAGCCCTACCTGTTGTAGACGTTAATTAAAGCCCCTACCTGTTGTAGACGTTAATTAAAAGCCCTACCTGTTGTAGGCGTTAATTAAAGCCCTACATGTTGTAGATGTTAATTAAACACTACCTGTAGAGGTTAATTAAAGCCTACCTGTTGTAGATGTTAATTAAATCCCTACCTGTGACGTTAATTAAATCTACCTGTTGTAGACGTTAATTAAAGCCCTACCTGTTGTAGACGTTAATTAAAGCCCCTACCTGTTGTAGGCGTTAATTAAAAGCCCTACCTGTTGTAGACGTTAATTAAAGCCTACCTGTTGTAGACATTAATTAAAGCCCTACATGTTGTAGATGTTAATTAAAACACTACCTGTAGAGGTTAATTAAAGCCTACCTGTTGTAGATGTTAATTAAATCCTACCTGTAGCCGTTAATTAAAGCCTACCTGTTGTAGATGTTAATTAAAGCCCTACCTGTTGTAGATGTTAATTAAGCCCTACCTGTTGTTGACGTTAATTAAAGCATACCTGTTGTAGATGTTAATTAAAGCCTACCTGTTGTAGATGTTAATTAAAGCCTACCTGTTGTAGATGCCAATTAAAGCCTACCTGTTGTAGATGTTAATTAAAGCCCTACCTGTTGTAGATGTTAATTAAAGCCCTACCTGTTGTTGACATTAATTAAAGCATACCTGTTGTAGATGTTAATTAAAGCCTACCTGTTGTAGATGTTAATTAAAGCCTACCTGTTGTAGATGTTAATTAAAGCCTACCTGTTGTAGATGTTAATTAAAGCCCTACCTGTTGTAGACGTTAATTAAAGCCCTACATGTTGTAGATGTTAATTAAAACACTACCTGTAGAGGTTAATTAAAGCCTACCTGTTGTAGATGTTAATTAAATCCCTACCTGTAGACGTTAATTAAATCCCTACCTGTTGTAGACGTTAATTAAAGCCCTACCTGTTGTAGACGTTAATTAAAGCCCTACCTGTTGTAGACGTTAATTAAAGCCCTACCTGTTGTAGACGTTAATTAAAGCCCTACCTGTTGTAGACATTAATTAAAGCCCTACATGTTGTAGATGTTAATTAAAACACTACCTGTAGAGGTTAATTAAAGCCTACCTGTTGTAGATGTTAATTAAATCCCTACCTGTAGCCGTTAATTAAAGCCTACCTGTTGTAGATGTTAATTAAAGCCCTACCTGTTGTAGATGTTAATTAAAGCCCTACCTGTTGTTGACGTTAATTAAAGCATACCTGTTGTAGATGTTAATTAAAGCCTACCTGTTGTAGATGTTAATTAAAGCCTACCTGTTGTAGATGTTAATTAAAGCCTACCTGTTGTAGATGTTAATTAAAGCCCTACCTGTTGTAGATGTTAATTAAAGCCCTACCTGTTGTAGACGTTAATTAAAGCCCTACCTGTTGTAGACGTTAATTAAAGCCCTACCTGTTGTAGACGTTAATTAAAGCCCTACCTGTTGTAGACGTTAATTAAAGCCCTACCTGTTGTAGACATTAATTAAAGCCCTACATGTTGTAGATGTTAATTAAAACACTACCTGTAGAGGTTAATTAAAGCCTACCTGTTGTAGATGTTAATTAAATCCCTACCTGTAGCCGTTAATTAAAGCCTACCTGTTGTAGATGTTAATTAAAGCCCTACCTGTTGTAGATGTTAATTAAAGCCCTACCTGTTGTTGACGTTAATTAAAGCATACCTGTTGTAGATGTTAATTAAAGCCTACCTGTTGTAGATGTTAATTAAAGCCTACCTGTTGTAGATGTTAATTAAAGCCTACCTGTTGTAGATGTTAATTAAAGCCCTACCTGTTGTAGATGTTAATTAAAGCCCTACCTGTTGTTGACGTTAATTAAAGCATACCTGTTGTAGATGTTAATTAAAGCCTACCTGTTGTAGATGTTAATTAAAGCCTACCTGTTGTAGATGTTAATTAAAGCCTACCTGTTGTAGATGTTAATTAAAGCCCTACCTGTTGTAGACGTTAATTAAAGCCCTACATGTTGTAGATGTTAATTAAAACACTACCTGTAGAGGTTAATTAAAGCCTACCTGTTGTAGATGTTAATTAAATCCCTACCTGTAGACGTTAATTAAATCCCTACCTGTTGTAGACGTTAATTAAAGCCCTACCTGTTGTAGACGTTAATTAAAGCCCTACCTGTTGTAGACGTTAATTAAAGCCCTACCTGTTGTAGACGTTAATTAAAGCCCTACCTGTTGTAGACATTAATTAAAGCCCTACATGTTGTAGATGTTAATTAAAACACTACCTGTAGAGGTTAATTAAAGCCTACCTGTTGTAGATGTTAATTAAATCCCTACCTGTAGCCGTTAATTAAAGCCTACCTGTTGTAGATGTTAATTAAAGCCCTACCTGTTGTAGATGTTAATTAAAGCCCTACCTGTTGTTGACGTTAATTAAAGCCCTTCCTGTTGTAGATGTTAATTAAAGCCCTACCTGTTGTAGATGTTAATTAAAGCCCTACCTGTTGTAGATGTTAATTAAAGCCCTACCTGTTGTAGGTGTTAATTAAAGCCCTGTTAATTAAAAAGCCCTACCTGTTGTAGATGTTAATTAAAGCCCTACCTGTTGTAGATGTTAATTAAAGCCCTACCTGTTCTTGGTGTTAATTAAAGCCCTACCTGTTGTAGATGTTAATTAAAGCCCTACCTGTTGTTGGTGTTAATTAAAGCCCTACCTGTTGTAGATGTTAATTAAAGCCCTACCTGTTGTAGATGTTAATTAAAGCCCTACCTGTTGTAGATGTTAATTAAAGCCCTACCTGTTGTAGATGTTAATTAAACCTGTTGTAGATGTTAATTAAGCCCTACCTGTTGTAGATGTTAATTAAAGCCCTACCTGTTGTAGATGTTAATTAAAGCCCTACCTGTTGTAGATGTTAATTAAAGCCCTACCTGTTGTTGGTGTTAATTAAAGCCCCTGTTGTAGATGTTAATTAAAGCCCTACCTGTTGTAGATGTTAATTAAGCCCTACCTGTTGTAGATGTTAATTAAAGCCCTACCTGTTCTTGGTGTTAATTAAAGCCCTACCTGTTGTAGATGTTAATTAAAGCCCTACCTGTTGTAGATGTTAATTAAAGCCCTACCTGTTGTAGATGTTAATTAAGCCCTACCTGTTGACGTTAATTAAAGCCCCTACCTGTTGTAGACGTTAATTAAAGCCCTACCTGTTGTAGACGTTAATTAAAGCCCTACCTGTTGTAGACGTTAATTAAAGAAGCCCTACCTGTTGTAGACGTTAATTAAAGCCCTACATGTTGTAGATGTTAATTAAAACACTACCTGTAGAGGTTAATTAAAGCCTACCTGTTGTAGATGTTAATTAAATCCCTACCTGTAGACGTTAATTAAATCCCTACCTGTTGTAGACGTTAATTAAAGCCCTACCTGTTGTAGACGTTAATTAAAGCCCTACCTGTTGTAGACGTTAATTAAAGCCCTACCTGTTGTAGACGTTAATTAAAGCCCTACCTGTTGTAGATGTTAATTAAAGCCTACCTGTTGTAGATGTTAATTAAAGCCTACCTGTTGTAGATGTTAATTAAAGCCCTACCTGTTGTAGATGTTAATTAAAGCCCTACCTGTAGACATGAATTAAAGCCCTACCTGTTGCAGAGGTTAATTAAAGCCTACCTGTTGTAGATGTTAATTAAAGCCCTACCTGTTGTTGGTGTTAATTAAAGCCCTACCTGTTGTAGATGTTAATTAAAGCCCTACCTGTTGTAGATGTTAATTAAAGCCCTACCTGTAGACATGAATTAAAGCCCTACCTGTTGCAGAGGTTAATTAAAGCCCTACCTGTTGTTGGTGTTAATTAAAGCCCTACCTGTAGACATGAATTAAAGCCCTACCTGTTGTAGATGTTAATTAAAGCCCTACCTGTTGTAGGTGTTAATTAAAGCCCTACCTGTTGTAGATGTTAGTTAAAGCCCTACCTGTTGTAGACGTTAATTAAAGCCCTACCTGTTGTAGACGTTAATTAAAGCCCTACCTGTTGTAGACGTTAATTAAAGCCCTACCTGTTGTAGACGTTAATTAAAGCCCTACCTGTTGTAGACGTTAATTAAAGCCCTTCCTGTTGTAGATGTTAATTAAAGCCCTACCTGTTGTAGATGTTAATTAAAGCCCTACCTGTTGTAGATGTTAATTAAAGCCCTACCTGTTGTAGGTGTTAATTAAAGCCCTACCTGTTGTAGATGTTAATTAAAGCCCTACCTGTTGTAGATGTTAATTAAAGCCCTACCTGTTGTAGATGTTAATTAAAGCCCTACCTGTTGTAGATGTTAATTAAAGCCCTACCTGTTCTTGGTGTTAATTAAAGCCCTACCTGTAGATGTTAATTAAGCCCTACCTGTTGGTGGTGTTAATTAAAGCCCTACCTGTTGTAGATGTTAATTAAAGCCCTACCTGTTGTAGATGTTAATTAAAGCCCTACCTGTTGTAGATGTTAATTAAAGCCCTACCTGTTGTAGATGTTAATTAAAGCCCTACCTGTTGTAGATGTTAATTAAAGCCCTACCTGTTGTAGATGTTAATTAAAGCCCTTCCTGTTGTAGATGTTAATTAAAGCCCTACCTGTTGTAGATGTTAATTAAAGCCCTACCTGTTGTAGATGTTAATTAAAGCCCTACCTGTTGTTGGTGTTAATTAAAGCCCTACCTGTTGTAGATGTTAATTAAAGCCCTACCTGTTGTAGATGTTAATTAAAGCCCTACCTGTTCTTGGTGTTAATTAAAGCCCTACCTGTTGTAGATGTTAATTAAAAGCCCTACCTGTTAGATGTTAATTAAAGCCCTACCTGTTGTAGATGTTAATTAAAGCCTACCTGTTGTAGATGTTAATTAAAGCCCTACCTGTTGTAGATGTTAATTAAAGCACACCTGTTGTAGATGTTAATTAAAGCCCTACCTGTTGTAGATGTTAATTAAAGCCCTACCTGTTGTAGATGTTAATTAAAGCCCTACCTGTTGTAGACGTTAATTAAGCCCTACCTGTTGTAGACATTAAAGCCCTACCTGTTGTATTACTTAAAAAGCCCTACCTGTTGTAGGTTATTAAAGCCCTACCTGTTATAGGCGTTAAAAAGCCCTACCTGTTGTAGACATTAATTAAAGCCCTACCTGTTGTTAATTAAGCCCTACCTGTTGTAGACGTTAATTAAAGCCCTACCTGTTGTAGACGTTAATTAAAGCCCTACCTGTTGTAGGCATTAATTAAAGCCCTACATGTTGTAGATGTTAATAAAACTTACTACCTGTGAGGTTAATTAAAGCCTACCTGTTGTAGATGTTAATTAAATCCCTACCTGTGAGCGTTAATTAAAGCCCTACCTGTTGTAGACGTTAATTAAGCCCTACCTGTTGTTGGTGTTAATTAAAGCCCTACCTGTTGTAGATGTTAATTAAAGCCCTACATGTTGTAGATGTTAATTAAAACACTACCTGTAGGGTTAATTAAAGCCTACCTGTTGTAGATGTTAATTAAATCCCTACCTGTATTTAATTAAAGCCTACCTGTTGTAGATGTTAATTAAAGCCCTACCTGTTGTAGATGTTAATTAAAGCCCTACCTGTTGTTGACATTAATTAAAGCATACCTGTTGTAGATGTTAATTAAAGCCTACCTGTTGTAGATGTTAATTAAAGCCTACCTGTTGTAGATGTTAATTAAAGCCTACCTGTTGTAGATGTTAATTAAAGCTCTACCTGTTGTAGATGTTAATTAAAGCCCTACCTGTAGACATTAATTAAAGCCCTACCTGTTGCAGAGGTTAATTAAAGCCTACCTGTTGTAGATGTTAATTAAAGCCCTACCTGTTGTAGATGTTAATTAAAGCCCTACCTGTAGACATGAATTAAAGCCCTACCTGTTGCAGAGGTTAATTAAAGCTCTACCTGTTGTTGGTGTTAATTAAAGCCCTACCTGTTGTAGACTTTAATTAGAGCCCTACCTGTTGTAGACGTTAATTAAAGCCCTACCTGTTGTAGATGTTAATTAAAGCCCTACCTGTTGTTGGTGTTAATTAAAGCCCTACCTGTTGTTTGGTGTTAATTAAGCCCTACCTGTTGTAGATGTTAATTAAAGCCCTACCCGTAGACATGAATTAAAGCCCTACCTGTTGCAGAGGTTAATTAAAGCCCTACCTGTTGTTGGTGTTAATTAAAGCCCTACCTGTAGACATGAATTAAAGCCCTACCTGTTGTAGACGTTAATTAAAGCCCTACCTGTTGTAGATGTTAATTAAAGCCCTACCTGTTGTAGACGTTAATTAAAGCCCTACCTGTTGTAGACGTTAATTAAAGCCCTACCTGTTGTAGACGTTAATTAAAGCCCTACATGTTGTAGATGTTAATTAAAACACTACCTGTAGAGGTTAATTAAAGCCTACCTGTTGTAGATGTTAATTAAATCCCTACCTGTAGCCGTTAATTAAAGCCTACCTGTTATAGATGTTAATTAAAGCCCTACCTGTTGTAGATGTTAATTAAAGCCCTACCTGTTGTTGACATTAATTAAAGCATACCTGTTGTAGATGTTAATTAAAGCCTACCTGTTGTAGATGTTAATTAAAGCCTACCTGTTGTAGATGTTAATTAAAGCCTACCTGTTGTAGATGTTAATTAAAGCTCTACCTGTTGTAGATGTTAATTAAAGCCCTACCTGTAGACATGAATTAAAGCCCTACCTGTTGCAGAGGTTAATTAAAGCCTACCTGTTGTAGATGTTAATTAAAGCCCTACCTGTTGTAGATGTTAATTAAAGCCCTACCTGTAGACATGAATTAAAGCCCTACCTGTTGCAGAGGTTAATTAAAGCTCTACCTGTTGTTGGTGTTAATTAAAGCCCTACCTGTTGTAGACTTTAATTAGAGCCCTACCTGTTGTAGACGTTAATTAAAGCCCTACCTGTTGTAGATGTTAATTAAAGCCCTACCTGTTGTTGGTGTTAATTAAAGCCCTACCTGTTGTTGGTGTTAATTAAAGCCCTACCTGTTGTAGATGTTAATTAAAGCCCTACATGTTGTAGATGTTAATTAAAACACTACCTGTAGAGGTTAATTAAAGCCTACCTGTTGTAGATGTTAATTAAATCCCTACCTGTAGCCGTTAATTAAAGCCTACCTGTTGTAGATGTTAATTAAAGCCCTACCTGTTGTAGATGTTAATTAAAGCCCTACCTGTTGTTGACATTAATTAAAGCATACCTGTTGTAGATGTTAATTAAAGCCCTACCTGTTGTAGATGTTAATTAAAGCCTACCTGTTGTAGATGTTAATTAAAGCCTACCTGTTGTAGATGTTAATTAAAGCTCTACCTGTTGTAGATGTTAATTAAAGCCCTACCTGTAGACATGAATTAAAGCCCTACCTGTTGCAGAGGTTAATTAAAGCCTACCTGTTGTAGATGTTAATTAAAGCCCTACCTGTTGTAGATGTTAATTAAAGCCCTACCTGTAGACATGAATTAAAGCCCTACCTGTTGCAGAGGTTAATTAAAGCTCTACCTGTTGTTGGTGTTAATTAAAGCCCTACCTGTTGTAGACTTTAATTAGAGCCCTACCTGTTGTAGACGTTAATTAAAGCCCTACCTGTTGTAGATGTTAATTAAAGCCCTACCTGTTGTTGGTGTTAATTAAAGCCCTACCTGTTGTTGGTGTTAATTAAAGCCCTACCTGTTGTAGATGTTAATTAAAGCCCTACCTGTAGACATGAATTAAAAGCCCTACCTGTTGCAGAGGTTAATTAAAGCCCTACCTGTTGTTGGTGTTAATTAAAGCCCTACCTGTAGACATGAATTAAAGCCCTACCTGTTGTAGACGTTAATTAAAGCCCTACCTGTTGTAGACGTTAATTAAAGCCCTACCTGTTGTAGACGTTAATTAAAGCCCTACCTGTTGTAGACGTTAATTAAAGCCCTACATGTTGTAGATGTTAATTAAAACACTACCTGTAGAGGTTAATTAAAGCCTACCTGTTGTAGATGTTAATTAAATCCCTACCTGTAGCCGTTAATTAAAGCCTACCTGTTGTAGATGTTAATTAAAGCCCTACCTGTTGTAGATGTTAATTAAAGCCCTACCTGTTGTTGACATTAATTAAAGCATACCTGTTGTAGATGTTAATTAAAGCCCTACCTGTTGTAGATGTTAATTAAAGCCTACCTGTTGTAGATGTTAATTAAAGCCTACCTGTTGTAGATGTTAATTAAAGCTCTACCTGTTGTAGATGTTAATTAAAGCCCTACCTGTAGACATGAATTAAAGCCCTACCTGTTGCAGAGGTTAATTAAAGCCTACCTGTTGTAGATGTTAATTAAAGCCCTACCTGTTGTAGATGTTAATTAAAGCCCTACCTGTAGACATGAATTAAAGCCCTACCTGTTGCAGAGGTTAATTAAAGCTCTACCTGTTGTTGGTGTTAATTAAAGCCCTACCTGTTGTAGACTTTAATTAGAGCCCTACCTGTTGTAGACGTTAATTAAAGCCCTACCTGTTGTAGATGTTAATTAAAGCCCTGCCTGTTGTTGGTGTTAATTAAAGCCCTACCTGTTGTTGGTGTTAATTAAAGCCCTACCTGTTGTAGATGTTAATTAAAGCCCACTACCTGTAGACAGATGTTAATTAAATCCCTACCTGTAGCCTGTTGCAGAGATGTTAATTAAAGCCCTACCTGTTGTTGATGTTAATTAAAGCCCTACCTGTTGTTGACATTAATTAAAGACAGATGTTAATTAAAGCCCTACCTGTTGTAGATGTTAATTAAAGCCTACCTGTTGTAGATGTTAATTAAAGCCTACCTGTTGTAGATGTTAATTAAAGCTCTACCTGTTGTAGATGTTAATTAAAGCCCTACCTGTAGACATGAATTAAAGCCCTACCTGTTGCAGAGGTTAATTAAAGCCTACCTGTTGTAGATGTTAATTAAAGCCCTACCTGTTGTAGATGTTAATTAAAGCCCTACCTGTAGACATGAATTAAAGCCCTACCTGTTGCAGAGGTTAATTAAAGCTCTACCTGTTGTTGGTGTTAATTAAAAGCCCTACCTGTTGTAGACTTTAATTAGAGCCCTACCTGTTGTAGACGTTAATTAAAGCCCTACCTGTTGTAGATGTTAATTAAAGCCCTACCTGTTGTTGGTGTTAATTAAAGCCCTACCTGTTGTTGGTGTTAATTAAAGCCCTACCTGTTGTAGATGTTAATTAAAGCCCTACCTGTAGACATGAATTAAAGCCCTACCTGTTGCAGAGGTTAATTAAAGCCCTACCTGTTGTTGGTGTTAATTAAAGCCCTACCTGTAGACATGAATTAAAGCCCTACCTGTTGTAGACGTTAATTAAAGCCCTACCTGTTGTAGACGTTAATTAAAGCCCTACCTGTTGTAGACGTTAATTAAAGCCCTACCTGTTGTAGACGTTAATTAAAGCCCTACATGTTGTAGATGTTAATTAAAACACTACCTGTAGAGTTAATTAAAGCCTACCTGTTGTAGATGTTAATTAAATCCTACCTGTAGCCGTTAATTAAAGCCTACCTGTTGTAGATGTTAATTAAAGCCCTACCTGTTGTAGATGTTAATTAAAGCCCTACCTGTTGTTGACATTAATTAAAGCATACCTGTTGTAGATGTTAATTAAAGCCCTACCTGTTGTAGATGTTAATTAAAGCCTACCTGTTGTAGATGTTAATTAAAGCCTACCTGTTGTAGATGTTAATTAAAGCTCTACCTGTTGTAGATGTTAATTAAAGCCCTACCTGTAGACATGAATTAAAGCCCTACCTGTTGCAGAGGTTAATTAAAGCCTACCTGTTGTAGATGTTAATTAAAGCCCTACCTGTTGTAGATGTTAATTAAAGCCCTACCTGTAGACATGAATTAAAGCCCTACCTGTTGCAGAGGTTAATTAAAGCTCTACCTGTTGTAGATGTTAATTAAAGCCCTACCTGTTGTAGACTTTAATTAGAGCCCTACCTGTTGCAACGTTAATTAAAGCCCTACCTGTTGTAGATGTTAATTAAAGCCCCTGCCTGTTGTTGGTGTTAATTAAAGCCCTACCTGTTGTTGGTGTTAATTAAAGCCCTACCTGTTGTAGATGTTAATTAAAGCCCTACCTGTAGACATGAATTAAAGCCCTACCTGTTGCAGAGGTTAATTAAAGCCTACCTGTTGTTGGTGTTAATTAAAGCCCTACCTGTAGACATGAATTAAAGATGTTGTAAAATTAAAGCCCTACCTGTTGTAGATGTTAATTAAAGCCCTACCTGTAGACATGAATTAAAGCCCTACCTGTTGCAGAGGTTAATTAAAGCTCTACCTGTTGTTGGTGTTAATTAAAGCCCTACCTGTTGTAGACTTTAATTAGAGCCCTACCTGTTGTAGACGTTAATTAAAGCCCTACCTGTTGTAGATGTTAATTAAAGCCCTACCTGTTGTTGGTGTTAATTAAAGCCCTACCTGTTGTTGGTGTTAATTAAAGCCCTACCTGTTGTAGATGTTAATTAAAGCCCTACCTGTAGACATGAATTAAAGCCCTACCTGTTGCAGAGGTTAATTAAAGCCCTACCTGTTGTTGGTGTTAATTAAAGCCCTACCTGTAGACATGAATTAAAGCCCTACCTGTTGTTTAATTAAAGCCCTACCTGTTGTAGACGTTAATTAAAGCCCTACCTGTTGTAGACGTTAATTAAAGCCCTACCTGTTGTAGACGTTAATTAAAGCCCTACATGTTGTAGATGTTAATTAAAACACTACCTGTAGAGGTTAATTAAAGCCTACCTGTTGTAGATGTTAATTAAATCCCTACCTGTAGCCGTTAATTAAAGCCTACCTGTTGTAGATGTTAATTAAAGCCCTACCTGTTGTAGATGTTAATTAAAGCCCTACCTGTTGTTGACATTAATTAAAGCATACCTGTTGTAGATGTTAATTAAAGCCCTACCTGTTGTAGATGTTAATTAAAGCCTACCTGTTGTAGATGTTAATTAAAGCCTACCTGTTGTAGATGTTAATTAAAGCTCTACCTGTTGTAGATGTTAATTAAAGCCCTACCTGTAGACATGAATTAAAGCCCTACCTGTTGCAGAGGTTAATTAAAGCCTACCTGTTGTAGATGTTAATTAAAGCCCTACCTGTTGTAGATGTTAATTAAAGCCCTACCTGTAGACATGAATTAAAGCCCTACCTGTTGCAGAGGTTAATTAAAGCTCTACCTGTTGTTGGTGTTAATTAAAGCCCTACCTGTTGTAGACTTTAATTAGAGCCCTACCTGTTGTAGACGTTAATTAAAGCCCTACCTGTTGTAGATGTTAATTAAAGCCCTGCCTGTTGTTGGTGTTAATTAAAGCCCTACCTGTTGTTGGTGTTAATTAAAGCCCTACCTGTTGTAGATGTTAATTAAAGCCCTACCTGTAGACATGAATTAAAGCCCTACCTGTTGCAGAGGTTAATTAAAGCCCTACCTGTTGTTGGTGTTAATTAAAGCCCTACCTGTAGACATGAATTAAAGCCCTACCTGTTGTAGACGTTAATTAAAGCCCTACCTGTTGTAGACGTTAATTAAAGCCCTACCTGTTGTAGACGTTAATTAAAGCCCTACCTGTTGTAGACGTTAATTAAAGCCCTACATGTTGTAGATGTTAATTAAAACACTACCTGTAGAGGTTAATTAAAGCCTACCTGTTGTAGATGTTAATTAAATCCCTACCTGTAGCCGTTAATTAAAGCCTACCTGTTATAGATGTTAATTAAAGCCCTACCTGTTGTAGATGTTAATTAAAGCCCTACCTGTTGTTGACATTAATTAAAGCATACCTGTTGTAGAGGTTAATTAAAGCCTACCTGTTGTAGATGTTAATTAAAGCCTACCTGTTGTAGATGTTAATTAAAGCCTACCTGTTGTAGATGTTAATTAAAGCTCTACCTGTTGTAGATGTTAATTAAAGCCCTACCTGTAGACATGAATTAAAGCCCTACCTGTTGCAGAGGTTAATTAAAGCCTACCTGTTGTAGATGTTAATTTAATTAAAGCCCTACCTGTTGTAGATGTTAATTAAAGCCCTACCTGTAGACATGAATTAAAGCCCTACCTGTTGCAGAGGTTAATTAAAGCTCTACCTGTTGTTGGTGTTAATTAAAGCCCTACCTGTTGTAGACTTTAATTAGAGCCCTACCTGTTGTAGACGTTAATTAAAGCCCTACCTGTTGTAGATGTTAATTAAAGCCCTACCTGTTGTTGGTGTTAATTAAAGCCCTACCTGTTGTTGGTGTTAATTAAAGCCCTACCTGTTGTAGATGTTAATTAAAGCCCTACCTGTAGACATGAATTAAAGCCCTACCTGTTGCAGAGGTTAATTAAAGCCCTACCTGTTGTTGGTGTTAATTAAAGCCCTACCTGTAGACATGAATTAAAGCCCTACCTGTTGTAGACGTTAATTAAAGCCCTACCTGTTGTAGACGTTAATTAAAGCCCTACCTGTTGTAGACGTTAATTAAAGCCCTACCTGTTGTAGACGTTAATTAAAGCCCTACATGTTGTAGATGTTAATTAAAACACTACCTGTAGAGGTTAATTAAAGCCTACCTGTTGTAGATGTTAATTAAATCCCTACCTGTAGCCGTTAATTAAAGCCTACCTGTTGTAGATGTTAATTAAAGCCCTACCTGTTGTAGATGTTAATTAAAGCCCTACCTGTTGTTGACATTAATTAAAGCATACCTGTTGTAGATGTTAATTAAAGCCCTACCTGTTGAGATGTTAATTAAAGCCTACCTGTTGTAGATGTTAATTAAAGCCTACCTGTTGTAGATGTTAATTAAAGCCCTACCTGTTGTAGATGTTAATTAAAGCCCTACCTGTAGACATGAATTAAAGCCCTACCTGTTGCAGAGGTTAATTAAAGCCTACCTGTTGTAGATGTTAATTAAAGCCCTACCTGTTGTAGATGTTAATTAAAGCCCTACCTGTAGACATGAATTAAAGCCCTACCTGTTGCAGAGGTTAATTAAAGCTCTACCTGTTGTTGATGTTAATTAAAGCCCTACCTGTTGTAGACTGTTAATTAAGCCCTACCTGTAGACGTTAATTAAAGCCCTACCTGTTGTAGATGTTAATTAAAGCCCTGCCTGTTGTTGGTGTTAATTAAAGCCCTACCTGTTGTTGGTGTTAATTAAAGCCCTACCTGTTGTAGATGTTAATTAAAGCCCTACCTGTTGACATGTTAATTAAAGCCCTACCTGTTGTTGGTGTTAATTAAAGCCCTACCTGTTGTTGGTGTTAATTAAAGCCCTACCTGTAGACATGAATTAAAGCCCTACCTGTTGTAGACGTTAATTAAAGCCCTACCTGTTGCAGACGTTAATTAAAGCCCTACCTGTTGTAGGTGTTAATTAAAGCCCTACCTGTTGTAGACATTAATTAAAGCCCTACCTGTTGTAGATGTTAATTAAAACACTACCTGTTGTAGGTTAATTAAAGCCTACCTGTTGTAGATGTTAATTAAATCCCTACCTGTAGCCGTTAATTAAAGCCTACCTGTTATAGATGTTAATTAAAGCCCTACCTGTTGTAGATGTTAATTAAAGCCCTACCTGTTGTTGACATTAATTAAAGCATACCTGTTGTAGATGTTAATTAAAGCCTACCTGTTGTAGATGTTAATTAAAGCCTACCTGTTGTAGATGTTAATTAAAGCCTACCTGTTGTAGATGTTAATTAAAGCTCTACCTGTTGTAGATGTTAATTAAAGCCCTACCTGTAGACATGAATTAAAGCCCTACCTGTTGCAGAGGTTAATTAAAGCCTACCTGTTGTAGATGTTAATTAAAGCCCTACCTGTTGTAGATGTTAATTAAAGCCCTACCTGTAGACATGAATTAAAGCCCTACCTGTTGCAGAGGTTAATTAAAGCTCTACCTGTTGTTGTGTTAATTAAAGCCCTACCTGTTGTAGACTTTAATTAGAGCCCTACCTGTTGTAGACGTTAATTAAAGCCCTACCTGTTGTAGATGTTAATTAAAGCCCTACCTGTTGTTGGTGTTAATTAAAGCCCTACCTGTTGTTGGTGTTAATTAAAGCCCTACCTGTTGTAGATGTTAATTAAAGCCCTACCTGTAGACATGAATTAAAGCCCTACCTGTTGCAGAGGTTAATTAAAGCCCTACCTGTTGTTGGTGTTAATTAAAGCCCTACCTGTAGACATGAATTAAAGCCCTACCTGTTGTAGACGTTAATTAAAGCCCTACCTGTTGTAGACGTTAATTAAAGCCCTACCTGTTGTAGATGTTAATTAAAGCCCTACCTGTTGTAGGTGTTAATTAAAGCCCTACCTGTTGTAGACGTTAATTAAAGCCCTACCTGTTGTAGACGTTAATTAAAGCCCTACCTGTTGTAGACGTTAATTAAAGCCCTACCTGTTGTAGACGTTAATTAAAGCACTACCTGTTGTAGATGTTAATTAAAGCCCTTCCTGTTGTAGATGTTAATTAAAGCCCTACCTGTTGTAGATGTTAATTAAATCCCTACCTGTTGTAGATGTTAATTAAAGCCCTACCTGTTGTAGACGTTAATTAAAGCCCTACCTGTTGTAGATGTTAATTAAAGCCCTACCTGTTGTAGATGTTAATTAAAGCCCTACCTGTTGTAGACGTTAATTAAAGCCCTACCTGTTGTAGATGTTAATTAAAGCCCTACCTGTTGTAGATGTTAATTAAAGCCCTACCTGTTGTTGGTGTTAATTAAAGCCCTACCTGTTGTAGATGTTAATTAAAGCCCTACCTGTTGTAGATGTTAATTAAAGCCCTACCTGTTGTAGATGTTAATTAAAGCCCTACCTGTTGTAGATGTTAATTAAAGCCCTACCTGTTGTAGATGTTAATTAAAGCCCTACCTGTTGTTGGTGTTAATTAAAGCCCTACCTGTTGTAGATGTTAATTAAAGCCCTACCTGTTGTAGATGTTAATTAAAGCCCTACCTGTTGTAGATGTTAATTAAAGCCCTACCTGTTGTAGATGTTAATTAAAGCCCTACCTGTTGTAGATGTTAATTAAAGCCCTACCTGTTGTAGATGTTAATTAAAGCCTACCTGTTGTAGATGTTAATTAAAGCCCTACCTGTTGTAGATGTTAATTAAAGCCCTACCTGGTGTCAATTAAAGTAGGAGTAATCAAAGTGTGTGTGCACTTGTGCATGCGTGTGTGTTATCAGCGTTATGAATGACTGAGCTAATAGAGAAAATACAATGTGGAATAGACTTTTGACTTAAAAGGGGAAATAAAAATACTTAATTGAAGTCTCTTAAGTAATTCAGTGCCCACTACATAGGGAATAGGGTGCCATAGGGTTCTGGTCAAAAGTAGTGCACTACATAGGGAATAGGGTGCCATAGGGTTCTGGTCAACAGTAGTGCACTACTTAGGGAATAGGGTGCCATAGGGTTTTGGTCAAAAGTAGTGCACTACATAGAATAGGTGCCATAGGGTTCTGGTCAACAGTAGTGCACTACTTAGGAATAGGGTGCCATAGGGTTCTGGTCAACAGTAGCCATTAGGGAATTTTTTTGGTCAAAAGTAGTGCACTACATAGGGAATAGGGTGCCATAGGGTTCTGGTCAACAGTAGTGCACTACTTAGGGAATAGCCATAGGGTTCTGGTCAACAGTAGTGCACTACTTAGGAATAGGGTGCCATAGGGTTTGGTCAAAAGTAGTGCACTACATAGGAATAGGGTGCCATAGGGTTTTGGTCAAAAGTAGTGCACTACATAGGGAATAGGGTGCCATAGGGTTCTGCAACAGTAGTGCACTACTTAGGGGAATTTTTTTTGGTCAAAAGTAGTGCACTACATAGGGAATAGGGTGCCATATGGTTTTGGTCAAAAGTAGTGCACACATAGGGAATAGGGTGCCATGGGTTCTGGTCAAAAGTAGTGCACTACATAGAATAGGGTGCCATAGGGTTCTGGTCAACAGTAGTGCACTACATAGGGAATAGGGTGCCATAGGGTTTTGGTCAACAGTAGTGCACTACATAGCGAATAGGGTGCCATAGGGTTTTGGTCAAAAGTAGTGCACTACATAGGGAATAGGGTGCCATTTGGGTCTAGGACCACGTTTTGCCTCTTATTTTTATAATGCCTGTAATCTCATTGTTGAGGAAGGCTGGGGTCAACATGTCTGTAATCTCATTGTTGGGGAAGGCTGGGGTCATCATGTCTGTAATCTCATTGTTGGGGGAAGGCTGGGGTCAACATGTCTGTAATCTCATTGTTGGGGAAGGCTGGGGTCAACATGTCTGTAATCTCATTGTTGAGGGAAGGCTGGGGTCATCATGTCTGTAATCTCATTGTTGGGGGAAGGCTGGGGTTAACATGTCTGTAATCTCATTGTTGGGGGAAGGCTGGGGTCAACATGTCTGTAATCTCATTGTTGGGGGAAGGCTGGGGTCAACATGTCTGTAATCTCATTGTTGAGGGAAGGCTGGGGTCAACATGTCTGTAATCTCATTGTTGAGGGAAGGCTGGGGTCAACATGTCTGTAATCTCATTGTGGAGGGAGGGGTCAATGTCTGTAATCTCATTGTTGGGGAAGGCTGGGGTCAACATGTCTGTAATCTCATTGTTGGGGGAAGGCTGGGGTCAACATGTCTGTAATCTCATTGTTGGGGGAAGGCTGGGAGGTCAAATGTCTGTAATCTCATTGTTGAGGGAAGGCTGGGGTCAACATGTCTGTAATCTCATTGTTGAGGGAAGGCTGGGGTCAACATGTCTGTAATCTCATTGTGGAGGGAAGGCTGGGGTCAACATGTCTGTAATCTCATTGTTGGGGGAAGGCTGGGGTCAACATGTCTGTAATCTCATTGTTGGGGGAAGGCTGGGGTCAACATGTCTGTAATCTCAAGGAAGGCTGGGGTCAACATGTCTGTAATCTCATTGTTGGGGAAGGCTGGGGTCAACATGTCTGTAATCTCATTGTTGGGGAAGGCTGGGGTCAACATGTCTGTAATCTCATTGTTGAGGGAAGGCAACATGTCTGTAATCTCATTCTGGGGTCAACATGTCTGTAATCTCATTGTTGAGGGAATCTGGTGGCCAAAGAAGACTTTACTAATGACAGCTAAACAAGGCTTGACCCGGATCATAAAGAAAACAGAACATATAAACATTAATTGAAAGTCAATGTAAATTCAAACTCACGTTCCCTGGGGCCTCATTCAGCAAACAAATCATATGATGAATAATAATTATGATCGTTATAACTAACTCTCTTAAAAATGGAAAGATTGTAATTATTTATTTAGTGATAAAACAAAAGAAAGATGTGAGATAGATCAAAAGCCTTTCTGACGTGCTGACAGAGCTGTCAGCTAATTGGCTCTGGCTGCATTCATTATGCAAATGAGGGCCTTGACCCTCTCACTCCAGAACCCACCACCGGGGGACCAGCCAATCACTAATGAGACAGGTTCAAACGAAGGTTCTGGAACACAGATGGAAGGGCCATATTGAGGCCATATCATTCTACAATGCAGAGAATAAGGGCAATTCTACAATAACCTAATATTCCTAGACTTTTTTTTAAATGTACTGTATGCCAAACAAAAAACATTTTGAATTCAAAGTTTAAACGACATACAACTCTGTGCACAAGGACTACCCTTGAACAATTTACACAAAACTTCACAAAAAAACACATTTACTGGAAAAACTGTGCAGATGGAGGGTTTGGTAACAGAATTATGGAAACATCTCCCTAAATGGTTAATGCAACCATTTCCCCAAATTCTTAAATATGTGCTCTGAAATAAGATTCAGAGATGTCTGCAGAAAGATTGGGGTGTCAGCTATGACATGACACCTTGAGTTTAAAATATATATATTGTGGTTATTAAACTACAGTACCGGAATTATGGTAACGGAATTGCATCGTGTTCTCTAAGGCCTTCTCTCTGCTATCTACATGATAAATCATCAACACAGACAGCACATCTCAGTACGGAGCACAGTTCACATTGCATGTATCATCACGTCATGATAACAGGGTAGGACTACCATTTGCTGAACCATAGCCTATCCTACAGTAATATAAGGACTAAATG
>NW_025749840.1:0-22258 GCF_021184085.1 Oncorhynchus gorbuscha | reverse complement strand
GTAGCTCACATGCATACTAACAACTAACAACTACTAACGTAGTTCACATGCATACTAACAACTACTGGTAGTTCACATGCATACTAACAACTACTGGTAGTTCACATGCATACTAACAACTATTGGTAGTTCACATGCATACAACAACTACTGGTAGTTCACATGCATACTAACAACTACGGGTAGTTCACATGCAACACTAACAACTACAACTACTAGTAGTTCACATGCATACTAACAACTACGGGTAGTTCACATGCATACTAACAACTACTGGTAGTTCCATGCATGCATACTAACAACTATTAGTAGCTCACATGCATACTAACAACTACTGGTAGCTCACATGCATACTAACAACTACGGTGGTTCACATGCATACTAACAACTACTGGTAGTTCACATGCATACTAACAACTACTAGTAGCTCACATGCATACTAACAACTACTAGTAGTTCACATGCATACTAACAACTACTAGTAGCTCACATGCATACTAACAACTACTAGTAGTTCACATGCATACTAACAACTACTATAGTTCACATGCATACTAACAACTACTGGTAGTTCACATGCATACTAACAACTACGGGTAGCTCACATGCATACTAACAACTATTGGTAGTTCACATGCATACTAACAACTACTGGTAGTCACATGCATACTAACAACTACTAGTAGTTCACATATGACAACTACTAGTAGCTCACACTACTGGTAGTTCACATGCATACTAACAACTACTAGTAGTTCACATGCATACTAACAACTACGGGTAGTTCACATGCATACTAACATCTATTGGTACACATGCATACTAACAACTATTGGTAGTTCACATGCATACTAACAACTACTGGTAGTCACATGCATACTAACAACTACTGTAGCTCATGTACTAACAACCTACATGCACTAACAACTACTGGTAGCTCACATGCATACTAACAACTACTGGTAGTTCACATGCATACTAACAACTACGGGTAGTTCACATGCATACTAACAACTACTGGTAGTTCATGCATACTAACAACTACTGGTAGCTCACATGCATACTAACAACTACTAGTAGTTCACATGCATACTAACAACTAGCAGTTCACATGCATACTAACAACTATTGGTAGTTCACATGCATACTAACAACTACGGGTAGTTCACATGCATACTAACAACTACTGGTAGTTCACATGCATACTAACAACTACTAGGTAGTTCACATGCATACTAACAACTACTGGTAGTTCACATGCATATCTAACAACTACTGGTAGTTCACATGCATACTAACAACTATTGGTAGCTCACATGCATACTAACAACTATTGTAGTTCACATGCATACTAACAACTACGGGTAGTTCACATGCATACTAACAACTATTGGTAGCTCACATGCATACTAACAACTATTGGTAGTTCACATGCACACTAACAACTACGGGTAGTTCACATGCATAACAACTACGGTAGCACATGCATACTAACAACTACGGTAGCTCAGCTCACATGCATACTAACAACTACGGTAGTTCAGTTTATGCATACTAACAACTAACTACATACTAACAACTATTGGGTAGTTCACATGCATACTAACAACTACGGGTGGTGGGTAGTTCACATGCATACTAACAACTATTAGTAGTTCACATGCATACTAACAACTACGGGTAGCATACTAACAACTATGCATACTAACAACTACTAGTAGTTCACATGCATACTAACAACTACTGGTAGCTCACATGCATACTAACAACTACTGGTAGCTCACATGCATACTAACAACTACGGGTAGTTCACATGCATACTAACAACTACTGGTAGTTCACATGCATACTAACAACTATTGGTAGTCACATGCATACTAACAACTACTGGTAGCTCACATGCATACTAACAACTACTGGTAGTTCACATGCATACTAACTACTTGGTAGTTCACATGCATACTAACAACTACGGGTAGTTCACATGCATACTAACAACTACTGGTAGTTCACATGCATACTAACAACTATTGGTAGCTCACATGCATACTAACAACTATTGGTAGTTCACATGCATACTAACAACTACTGGTAGTTCACATGCATACTAACAACTATTGGTAGTTCACATGCATACATACGGGTAGTTCACATGCATACTAACAACTACGGGTAGTTCACATGCATACTAACAACTACGGGTAGTTCACATGCATACTAACAACTACTGGTAGCTCACATGCATACTAACAACTACGGGTAGTTCACATGCATACTAACAACTACTGGTAGTTCACATGCATACTAACAACTATTGGTAGTTCACATGCATACTAACAACTATTGGTAGTTCATACACTAACAACTACGGGTAGTTCACATGCACACTAACAACTACGGGTAGTTCACATGCACACTAACAACTACGGGTAGTTCACATGCATACTAACAATACTACGGTAGTTCACATGCATACTAACAACTATTGGTAGTTCACATGCATACTAACAACTATTGGTAGTTCACATGCATACTAACAACTATTGGTTCACATGTACTAACACTATTGGTAGTTCATGCATACTAACAACTACTAGTAGCTCACATGCATACTAACAACTACGGGTAGTTCACATGCATACTAACAACTACTGGTAGCTCACAGGCATACTAACAACTACTAGTAGCTCACATGCATACTAACAACTACGGGTAGTTCACATGCATACTAACAACTACTGGTAGCTCACATGCATACTAACAACTACGGGTAGTTCACATGCATACTAACAACTACTGGTAGTTCACATGCATACTAACAACTACTGGTAGCTCACATGCATACTAACAACTACTAGTAGTTCACATGCATACTAACAACTACTAGTAGCTCACATGCATACTAACAACTACTGGTAGTTCAACATATAACAACTACTACGGGTAGTTCACATGCATACTAACAACTACGGGTAGTTCACATGCATACTAACAACTATTGGTAGTTCACATGCATACTAACAACTATTGGTAGTTCACATGCATACTAACAACTACGGGTGGTTCACATGCATACTAACATCTATTGGTAGTTCACATGCATACTAACAACTACTAGTAGCTCACATGCATACTAACAACTACGGGTAGTTCACATGCATACTAACAACTACTGGTAGCTCACATGCATACTAACAACTACTAGTAGCTCACATGCATACTAACAACTACGGGTAGTTCACATGCATACTAACAACTACTGGTAGCTCACATGCATACTAACAACTACGGGTAGTTCACATGTACTAACAACTACTGGTAGTTCACATGCATAAACAACTACTGGTAGCTCACATGCATACTAACAACTACTAGTAGTTCACATGCATACTAACAACTACTAGTAGCTCACATGCATACTAACAACTATTGGTAGTTCACATGCATACTAACAACTAACATGGTAGTTCACATGCATACTAACAACTACGGGTAGTTCACATGCATACTAACAACTACTGGTAGTTCAACTATGCATACTATACTAACAACTACGGGTAGTTCACATGCATACTAACAACTACTGGTAGCTAACAACTACTGGTAGCTCATACTAACAACTACTGGTAGTTCACATGCATACTAACAACTACTGGTAGTTCACATGCATACTAACAACTATTGGTAGTTCACATGCATACTAACAACTACGGGTAGTTCACATGCATACTAACAACTACGGGTAGTTCACATGCATACTAACAACTATTGGTAGCTCACATGCATACTAACAACTATTGGTAGTTCACATGCACACTAACAACTACGGGTAGCTCACATGCATACTAACAACTATTGGTAGCTCACATGCATACTAACAACTATTGGTAGCTCACATGCACACTAACAACTACGGGTAGTTCACATGCACACTAACAACTACGGGTAGTTCACATGCACACTAACAACTACGGGTAGTTCACATGCATACTAACAACACGGCAGTTCACATGCATACTAACAACTATTGGTAGTTCACATGCATACTAACAACTATTGGTAGTTCACATGCATACTAACAACTACGGGTGGTTCACATGCATACTAACATCTATTGGTAGTTCACATGCATACTAACAACTACTAGTAGCTCACATGCATACTAACAACTATTGGTAGTTCACATGCATACTAACAACTAACAACTACTAACAACTACGGGTAGTTCACATGCATACTAACATGCACATGCATACTAACAACTATTGGTAGCTCACATGCATACTAACAACTATTGGTAGCTCACATGCATACTAACAACTACTGGTAGTTCACCTGCATACTAACAACTACTGGTAGTTCACATGCATACTAACAACTATTGGTAGTTCACATGCATACTAACAACTACGGGTAGTTCACATGCATACTAACAACTACTGGTAGTTCACATGCATACTAACAACTACTGGTAGCTCACATGCATACTAACAACTACTAGTAGTTCACATGCATACTAACAACTACTGGGTAGTTCACATGCATACTAACAACTATTGGTAGTTCACATGCATACTAACAACTACGGGTAGTTCACATGCATACTAACAACTACGGGTAGTTCACATGCATACTAACAACTACTGGTAGCTCACATGCATACTAACATCTATTGGTAGTTCACATGCATACTAACAACTACTGGTAGTTCACATGCATACTAACAACTATTGGTAGTTCACATCCATACTAACAACTACGGGTAGTTCACATGCATACTAACAACTACGGGTAGTTCACATGCATACTAACAACTATTGGTAGCTCACATGCATACTAACAACTATTGGTAGTTCACATGCACACTAACAACTACGGGTAGTTCACATGCATACTAACAACTATTGGTAGCTCACATGCATACTAACAACTATTGGTAGCTCACATGCATACTAACAACTACGGGTAGTTCACATGCATACTAACAACTACTGGTAGTTCACATGCATACTAACAACTACGGGTAGTTCACATGCATACTAACAACTACGGGTAGTTCACATGCATACTAACAACTATTGGTAGTTCACATGCATACTAACAACTATTGGTAGTTCACATGCATACTAACAACTACGGGGTTCACATGCATACTAACATCTATTGGTAGTTCACATGCATACTAACAACTACTAGTAGCTCACATGCATACTAACAACTACGGGTAGTTCACATGCATACTAACAACTACTGGTAGCTCACAGGCATACTAACAACTACTAGTAGCTCACATGCATACTAACAACTACGGGTAGTTCACATGCATACTAACAACTACTGGTAGCTCACATGCATACTAACAACTACGGGTAGTTCACATGCATACTAACAACTACTGGTAGTTCACATGCATACTAACAACTACTGGTAGCTCACATGCATACTAACAACTACTAGTAGTTCACATGCATACTAACAACTACGGGTCGTTCACATGCATACTAACAACTATTGGTAGTTCACATGCATACTAACAACTATTGGTAGTTCACATGCATACTAACAACTGCATACTAACAACTATTGGTAGTTCACATGCATACTAACAACTATTGGTAGTTCACATGCATACTAACAACTACGGGTGGTTCACATGCATACTAACATCTATTGGTAGTTCACATGCATACTAACAACTACTAGTAGCTCACATGCATACTAACAACTACGGGTAGTTCACATGCATACTAACAACTACTGGTAGCTCACAGGCATACTAACAACTACTAGTAGCTCACATGCATACTAACAACTATGTTCACATGCATACTAACAACTACTGGTAGCTCACATGCATACTAACAACTACGGGTAGTTCACATGCATACTAACAACTACTGGTAGTTCACATGCATACTAACAACTACTGGTAGCTCACATGCATACTAACAACTACTAGTAGTTCACATGCATACTAACAACTACTAGTAGCTCACATGCATACTAACAACTATTGGTAGTTCACATGCATACTAACAACTACGGGTAGTTCACATGCATACTAACAACTACGGGTAGTTCACATGCATACTAACATCTATTGGTAGTTCACATGCATACTAACAACTACTGGTAGCTCACATGCATACTAACAACTATTGGTAGCTCACATGCATACTAACAACTACGGGTAGTTCACATGCACACTAACAACTACGGGTAGTTCACATGCATACTAACAACTACGGGTAGTTCACATGCATACTAACAACTATTGGTAGTTCACATGCATACTAACAACTATTGGTAGTTCACATGCATACTAACAACTACGGGTGGTTCACATGCATACTAACATCTATTGGTAGTTCACATGCATACTAACAACTACTAGTAGCTCACATGCATACTAACAACTACGGGTAGTTCACATGCATACTAACAACTACTGGTAGCTCACAGGCATACTAACAACTACTAGTAGCTCACATGCATACTAACAACTACGGGTAGTTCACATGCATACTAACAACTACTGGTAGCTCACATGCATACTAACAACTACGGGTAGTTCACATGCATACTAACAACTACTGGTAGTTCACATGCATACTAACAACTACTGGTAACAACTACAACTACTGGTAGCTCACATGCATACTAACAACTACTAGTAGTTCACATGCATACTAACAACTACTAGTAGCTCACATGCATACTAACAACTACGGGTAGTTCACATGCATACTAACAACTACGGGTAGTTCACATGCATACTAACATCTATTGGTAGTTCACATGCATACTAACAACTATTGGTAGCTCACATGCATACTAACAACTATTGGTAGCTCACATGCATACTAACAACTACTGGTAGTTCACCTGCATACTAACAACTACTGGTAGTTCACATGCATACATACTGCACATGCATACTAACAACTACGGGTAGTTCACATGCATACTAACAACTACGGGTAGTTCACATGCATACTAACAACTACTGGTAGTTCACATGCATACTAACAACTACTGGTAGCTCACATGCATACTAACAACTACTAGTAGTTCACATGCATACTAACAACTACGGGTAGTTCACATGCATACTAACAACTATTGGTAGTTCACATGCATACTAACAACTATTGGTAGCTCACATGCACACTAACAACTACGGGTAGTTCACATGCACACTAACAACTACGGGTAGTTCACATGCACACTAACAACTACGGGTAGTTCACATGCATACTAACAACTACGGGTAGTTCACATGCATACTAACAACTATTGGTAGTTCACATGCATACTAACAACTATTGGTAGTTCACATGCATACTAACAACTACGGGTGGTTCACATGCATACTAACATCTATTGGTAGTTCACATGCATACTAACAACTACTAGTAGCTCACATGCATACTAACAACTACGGGTAGTTCACATGCACTAACAACTACTGGTAGCTCACATGCATACTAACAACTACTAGTAGCTCACATGCATACTAACAACTACGGGTAGTTCACATGCATACTAACAACTACTGGTAGTTCACATGCATACTAACAACTACGGGTAGTTTCACATGCATACTAACAACTACTGGTAGCTCACATGCATACTAACAACTACTTAGTTCACATGCATACTAACAACTACTAGCTCACATGCATACTAACAACTATTGGTAGTTCACATGCATACTAACAACTACGGGTAGTTCACATGCATACTAACAACTACGGGTAGTTCACATGCATACTAACATCTATTGGTAGTTCACATGCATACTAACAACTATTGGTAGCTCACATGCATACTAACAACTATTGGTAGCTCACATGCATACTAACAACTACTGGTAGTTCACATGCATACTAACAACTACTGGTAGTTCACATGCATACTAACAACTATTGGTAGTTCACATGCATACTAACAACTACGGGTAGTTCACATGCATACTAACAACTACTGGTAGTTCACATGCATACTAACAACTACTGGTAGCTCACATGCATACTAACAACTACTAGTAGTTCACATGCATACTAACAACTACGGGTAGTTCACATGCATACTAACAACTATTGGTAGTTCACATGCATACTAACAACTACGGGTAGTTCACATGCATACTAACAACGACTGGTAGTTCACATGCATACTAACAACTACGGGTAGTTCACATGCATACTAACAACTACTGGTAGCTCACATGCATACTAACATCTATTGGTAGTTCACATGCATACTAACAACTATTGGTAGCTCACATGCATACTAACAACTATTGGTAGCTCACATGCATACTAACAACTACTGGTAGTTCACCTGCATACTAACAACTACTGGTAGTTCACATGCATACTAACAACTATTGGTAGTTCACATGCATACTAACAACTACGGGTAGTTCACATGCATACTAACAACTACTGGTAGTTCACATGCATACTAACAACTACTGGTAGTTCACATGCATACTAACAACTACTAGTAGTTCACATGCATACTAACAACTACGGGTAGTTCACATGCATACTAACAACTATTGGTAGTTCACATGCATACTAACAACTACGGGTAGTTCACATGCATACTAACAACTACGGGTAGTTCACATGCATACTAACAACTACGGGTAGTTCACATGCATACTAACAACTACTGGTAGCTCACATGCATACTAACATCTATTGGTAGTTCACATGCATACTAACAACTACTGGTAGTTCACATGCATACTAACACATCCATACTAACAACTGGTAGTTCACATGCATACTAACAACTACGGGTAGTTCACATGCATACTAACAACTATTGGTAGCTCACATGCATACTAACAACTATTGGTAGTTCACATGCACACTAACAACTACGGGTAGCTCACATGCATACTAACAACTATTGGTAGCTCACATGCATACTAACAACTATTGGTAGCTCACATGCACACTAACAACTACGGGTAGTTCACATGCACACTAACAACTACGGGTAGTTCACACACTAACAACTACGGGTAGTTCACATGCTAACAACTAGTTCACATGCATACTAACAACTATTGGTAGTTCACATGCATACTAACAACTATTGGTAGTTCACATGCATACTAACAACTACGGGTGGTTCACATGCATACTAACATCTATTGGTAGTTCACATGCATACTAACAACTACTAGTAGCTCACATGCATACTAACAACTACGGGTAGTTCACATGCATACTAACAACTACTGGTAGCTCACAGGCATACTAACAACTACTAGTAGCTCACATGCATACTAACAACTACGGGTAGTTCACATGCATACTAACAACTACTGGTAGCTCACATGCATACTAACAACTACGGGTAGTTCACATGCATACTAACAACTACTGGTAGTTCACATGCATACTAACAACTACTGGTAGCTCACATGCATACTAACAACTACTAGTAGTTCACATGCATACTAACAACTACTAGTAGCTCACATGCATACTAACAACTATTGGTAGTTCACATGCATACTAACAACTACGGGTAGTTCACATGCATACTAACAACTACGGGTAGTTCACATGCATACTAACAACTATTGGTAGTTCACATGCATACTAACAACTATTGGTAGTTCACATGCATACTAACAACTACGGGTGGTTCACATGCATACTAACATCTATTGGTAGTTCACATGCATACTAACAACTACTAGTAGCTCACATGCATACTAACAACTACGGGTAGTTCACATGCATACTAACAACTACTGGTAGCTCACAGGCATACTAACAACTACTAGTAGCTCACATGCATACTAACAACTACGGGTAGTTCACATGCATACTAACAACTACTGGTAGCTCACATGCATACTAACAACTACGGGTAGTTCACATGCATACTAACAACTACTGGTAGTTCACATGCATACTAACAACTACTGGTAGCTCACATGCATACTAACAACTACTAGTAGTTCACATGCATACTAACAACTACTAGTAGCTCACATGCATACTAACAACTATTGGTAGTTCACATGCATACTAACAACTACGGGTAGTTCACATGCATACTAACAACTACGGGTAGTTCACATGCATACTAACATCTATTGGTAGTTCACATGCATACTAACAACTATTGGTAGCTCACATGCATACTAACAACTATTGGTAGCTCACATGCATACTAACAACTACGGGTAGTTCACATGCACACTAACAACTACGGGTAGTTCACATGCATACTAACAACTACGGGTAGTTCACATGCATACTAACAACTATTGGTAGTTCACATGCATACTAACAACTATTGGTAGTTCACATGCATACTAACAACTACGGGTGGTTCACATGCATACTAACATCTATTGGTAGTTCACATGCATACTAACAACTATTGGTAGCTCACATGCATACTAACAACTATTGGTAGTTCACATGCACACTAACAACTACGGGTAGCTCACATGCATACTAACAACTATTGGTAGCTCACATGCATACTAACAACTATTGGTAGCTCACATGCACACTAACAACTACGGGTAGTTCACATGCACACTAACAACTACGGGTAGTTCACATGCACACTAACAACTACGGGTAGTTCACATGCATACTAACAACTACGGGTAGTTCACATGCATACTAACAACTATTGGTAGTTCACATGCATACTAACAACTATTGGTAGTTCACATGCATACTAACAACTACGGGTGGTTCACATGCATACTAACATCTATTGGTAGTTCACATGCATACTAACAACTACTAGTAGCTCACATGCATACTAACAACTATTGGTAGTTCACATGCATACTAACAACTACGGGTAGTTCACATGCATACTAACAACTACGGGTAGTTCACATGCATACTAACATCTATTGGTAGTTCACATGCATACTAACAACTATTGGTAGCTCACATGCATACTAACAACTATTGGTAGCTCACATGCATACTAACAACTACTGGTAGTTCACCTGCATACTAACAACTACTGGTAGTTCACATGCATACTAACAACTATTGGTAGTTCACATGCATACTAACAACTACGGGTAGTTCACATGCATACTAACAACTACTGGTAGTTCACATGCATACTAACAACTACTGGTAGCTCACATGCATACTAACAACTACTAGTAGTTCACATGCATACTAACAACTACGGGTAGTTCACATGCATACTAACAACTATTGGTAGTTCACATGCATACTAACAACTACGGGTAGTTCACATGCATACTAACAACGACTGGTAGTTCACATGCATACTAACAACTACGGGTAGTTCACATGCATACTAACAACTACTGGTAGCTCACATGCATACTAACATCTATTGGTAGTTCACATGCATACTAACAACTACTGGTAGTTCACATGCATACTAACAACTATTGGTAGTTCACATGCATACTAACAACTACGGGTAGTTCACATGCATACTAACAACTACGGGTAGTTCACATGCATACTAACAACTATTGGTAGCTCACATGCATACTAACAACTATTGGTAGTTCACATGCACACTAACAACTACGGGTAGCTCACATGCATACTAACAACTATTGGTAGCTCACATGCATACTAACAACTATTGGTAGCTCACATGCACACTAACAACTACGGGTAGTTCACATGCACACTAACAACTACGGGTAGTTCACATGCACACTAACAACTACGGGTAGTTCACATGCATACTAACAACTACGGGTAGTTCACATGCATACTAACAACTATTGGTAGTTCACATGCATACTAACAACTATTGGTAGTTCACATGCATACTAACAACTACGGGTGGTTCACATGCATACTAACATCTATTGGTAGTTCACATGCATACTAACAACTACTAGTAGCTCACATGCATACTAACAACTACGGGTAGTTCACATGCATACTAACAACTACTGGTAGCTCACAGGCATACTAACAACTACTAGTAGCTCACATGCATACTAACAACTACGGGTAGTTCACATGCATACTAACAACTACTGGTAGCTCACATGCATACTAACAACTACGGGTAGTTCACATGCATACTAACAACTACTGGTAGTTCACATGCATACTAACAACTACTGGTAGCTCACATGCATACTAACAACTACTAGTAGTTCACATGCATACTAACAACTACTAGTAGCTCACATGCATACTAACAACTATTGGTAGTTCACATGCATACTAACAACTACGGGTAGTTCACATGCATACTAACAACTACGGGTAGTTCACATGCATCAACATATTGGTAGTTCATGCATACTAACAACTATTGGTAGTTCACATGCATACTAACAACTACTGGTAGTTCACATGCATACTAACAACTACTAGTAGCTCACATGCATACTAACAACTACGGGTAGTTCACATGCATACTAACAACTACTGGTAGTAGTTCACTACTGCATACTAACAACTACGGGTAGTTCACATGCATACTAACAACTACTGGTAGTTCACATGCATACTAACAACTACGGTAGTTCAGCATCAACATGCACATGCATACTAACAACTACTGGTAGCTCACATGCATACTAACAACTACTAGTAGTTCACATGCATACTAACAACTACTAGTAGCTCACATGCATACTAACAACTATTGGTAGTTCACATGCATACTAACAACTACGGGTAGTTCACATGCATACTAACAACACGGGTGTTCACATATACTAACAACTACTGGTAGTTCACATGCATACTAACAACTACTGGTAGCTCACATGCATACAACAACTACTAGTAGTTCATATACTAACAACTACGGGTAGTTCACATGCATACTAACAACTATTGGTAGTTCACATGCATACTAACAACTACGGGTAGTTCACATGCATACTAACAACTACATGCATACTAACAACTACGGTAGTTCACATGCATACTAACAACTACTGGTAGCTCACATGCATACTAACATCTATTGGTAGTTCACATGCATACTAACAACTACTGGTAGTTCACATGCATACTAACAACTATTGGTAGTTCACATGCATACTAACAACTACGGGTAGTTCACATGCATACTAACAACTACGGTAGTTCACATGCATACTAACAACTATTGGTAGCTCACATGCATACTAACAACTATTGGTAGTTCACATGCACACTAACAACTACGGGTAGCTCACATGCATACTAACAACTATTGGTAGCTCACATGCATACTAACAACTATTGGTAGCTCACATGCAACAACTACGGGTAGTTCAACACTAACAACTACGGGTAGTTCACATGCACACTAACAACTACGGGTAGTTCACATGCATACTAACAACTACGGGTAGTTCACATGCATACTAACAACTATTGGTAGTTCACATGCATACTAACAACTATTGGTAGTTCACATGCATACTAACAACTACGGGTAGTTCACATGCATACTAACATCTATTGGTAGTTCACATGCATACTAACAACTACTAGTAGCTCACATGCATACTAACAACTACGGGTAGTTCACATGCATACTAACAACTACTGGTAGCTCACAGGCATACTAACAACTACTAGTAGCTCACATGCATACTAACAACTACGGGTAGTTCACATGCATACTAACAACTACTGGTAGCTCACATGCATACTAACAACTACGGGTAGTTCACATGCATACTAACAACTACTGGTAGTTCACATGCATACTAACAACTACTGGTAGCTCACATGCATACTAACAACTACTAGTAGTTCACATGCATACTAACAACTACTAGTAGCTCACATGCATACTAACAACTATTGGTAGTTCACATGCATACTAACAACTACGGGTAGTTCACATGCATACTAACAACTACGGGTAGTTCACATGCATACTAACAACTACTGGGTAGTTCACATGCATACTAACAACTATTGGTAGTTCACATGCATACTAACAACTACGGGTGGTTCACTACTAACATCTATTGGTAGTTCACATGCATACTAACAACTACTAGTAGCTCACATGCATACTAACAACTACGGGTGTTCACATGCATACTAACAACTACTGGTAGTACTCAACTACTGCATACTAACAACTACGGGTAGTTCACATGCATACTAACAACTACTGGTAGTCACATGCATTCAACTACATGCATACTAACAACTACTGGTAGTTCACATGCATACTAACAACTACTGGTAGCTCACATGCATACTAACAACTACTAGTAGTTCACATGCATACTAACAACTACTGGTAGCTCACATGCATACTAACAACTATTGGTAGTTCACATGCATACTAACAACTACGGGTAGTTCACATGCATACTAACAACTACGGGTAGTTCACATGCATACTAACAACTATTGGTAGCTCACATGCATACTAACAACTATTGGTAGCTCACATGCATACTAACAACTGCACACTAACAACTACGGGTAGTTCACATGCATACTAACAACTACGGGTAGTTCACATGCATACTAACAACTATTGGTAGTTCACATGCATACTAACAACTATTGGTAGTTCACATGCATACTAACAACTACGGGTAGTTCACATCATACAACATCTATTGCACATGCATACTAACAACTACTAGTAGCTCACATGCATACTAACAACTACGGGTAGTTCACATGCATACTAACAACTACTGGTAGCTCACAGGCATACTAACAACTACTAGTAGCTCACATGCATACTAACAACTACGGGTAGTTCACATGCATACTAACAACTACTGGTAGCTCACATGCATACTAACAACTACATTCACATGCATACTAACAACTACTGGTAGTTCACATGCATACTAACAACTACTGGTAGTTCACATGCATACTAACAACTACTGGTAGTTCATACATACTAGTAGTTCATACTAACAACTACTAGTAGCTCACATGCATACTAACAACTACGGTAGTTCACATGCATACTAACAACTACGGGTAGTTCACATGCATACTAACATCTACACATGCATACTAACAACTATTGGTAGCTCACATGCATACTAACAACTATTGGTAGCTAGCATACTAACAACTACTGGTAGTTCACATGGTAGTTCACATGCATACTAACAACTATTGGTTCAGCATACTAACACATGCATACTAACAACTACGGGTAGTTCACATGCATACTAACAACTACTGGTAGTTCACATGCATACTAACAACTACTGGTAGCTCACATGCATACTAACAACTACTAGGTAGTTCACATGCATACTAACAACTATAACAACTATTGGTAGTTCACATGCATACTAACAACTATTGGTAGCTCACATGCATACTAACAACTACGGGTAGTTCACATGCATACTAACAACTACGGTAGTTCACATGCATACTAACAACTACGGGTAGTTCACATGCATACTAACAACTACGGGTAGTTCATGCATACTAACAACTATTGGTAGTTCACATGCATACTAACAACTATTGGTAGTTCATGCATACTAACAACTACGGGTAGTTCACATGCATACTAACAACTATTGGTAGTTCACATGCATACTAACAACTACTAGTAGCTCACATGCATACTAACAACTACGGGTAGTTCACATGCATACTAACAACTACTGGTAGCTCACAGGCATACTAACAACTACTAGTAGCATGCATACTAACAACTACGGGTAGTTCACATGCATACTAACAACTACTGGTAGTCACATGCATACTAACAACTACTGGTAGTTCACATGCATACTAACAACTACTGGTAGTTCACATGCATACTAACAACTACTGGTAGCTCACATGCATACTAACAACTACTAGCATGCATACTAACAACTACTAGTAGCTCACATGCATACTAACAACTATTGGTAGTTCACATGCATACTAACAACTACGGGTAGTTCACATGCATACTAACAACTAGTTCACATGCATACTAACATCTATTGGTAGTTCACATGCATACTAACAACTATTGGTAGCTCACATGCATACTAACAACTATGGTAGCTCACATGCATACTAACAACTACTGGTAGTTCACCTGCATACTAACAACTACTGGTAGTTCACATGCATACTAACAACTATTGGTAGTTCACATGCATACTAACAACTACAGTTCACATGCATACTAACAACTACTGGTAGTTCACATGCATACTAACAACTACTGGTAGCTCACATGCATACTAACAACTACTAGTAGTTCACATGCATACTAACAACTACGGGTAGTTCACATGCATACTAACAACTATTGGTAGTTCACATGCATACTAACAACTACGGGTAGTTCACATGCATACTAACAACGACTGGTAGTTCACATGCATACTAACAACTACGGGTAGTTCACATGCATACTAACAACTACTGGTAGCTCACATGCATACTAACATCTATTGGTAGTTCACATGCATACTAACAACTACTGGTAGTTCACATGCATACTAACAACTATTGGTAGTTCACATGCATACTAACAACTACGGGTAGTTCACATGCATACTAACAACTACGGGTAGTTCACATGCATACTAACAACTATTGGTAGCTCACATGCATACTAACAACTATTGGTAGTTCACATGCACACTAACAACTACGGGTAGCTCACATGCATACTAACAACTATTGGTAGCTCACATGCATACTAACAACTATTGGTAGCTCACATGCACACTAACAACTACGGGTAGTTCACATGCACACTAACAACTACGGGTAGTTCACATGCACACTAACAACTACGGGTAGTTCACATGCATACTAACAACTACGGGTAGTTCACATGCATACTAACAACTATTGGTAGTTCACATGCATACTAACAACTATTGGTAGTTCACATGCATACTAACAACTACGGGTGGTTCACATGCATACTAACATCTATTGGTAGTTCACATGCATACTAACAACTACTAGTAGCTCACATGCATACTAACAACTACGGGTAGTTCACATGCATACTAACAACTACTGGTAGCTCACAGGCATACTAACAACTACTAGTAGCTCACATGCATACTAACAACTACGGGTAGTTCACATGCATACTAACAACTACTGGTAGCTCACATGCATACTAACAACTACGGGTAGTTCACATGCATACTAACAACTACTGGTAGTTCACATGCATACTAACAACTACTGGTAGCTCACATGCATACTAACAACTACTAGTAGTTCACATGCATACTAACAACTACTAGTAGCTCACATGCATACTAACAACTATTGGTAGTTCACATGCATACTAACAACTACGGGTAGTTCACATGCATACTAACAACTACGGGTAGTTCACATGCATACTAACATCTATTGGTAGTTCACATGCATACTAACAACTATTGGTAGCTCACATGCATACTAACAACTATTGGTAGCTCACATGCATACTAACAACTACTGGTAGTTCACATGCATACTAACAACTACTGGTAGTTCACATGCATACTAACAACTATTGGTAGTTCACATGCATACTAACAACTACGGGTAGTTCACATGCATACTAACAACTACTGGTAGTTCACATGCATACTAACAACTACTGGTAGCTCACATGCATACTAACAACTACTAGTAGTTCACATGCATACTAACAACTACGGGTCGTTCACATGCATACTAACAACTATTGGTAGTTCACATGCATACTAACAACTATTGGTAGCTCACATGCATACTAACAACTACTGGTAGTTCACATGCATACTAACAACTACGGGTAGTTCACATGCATACTAACAACTACTGGTAGCTCATGCATACTAACATCTATTGGTAGTTCACTAACAACTACTGGTAGTTCACATGCATACTAACAACTATTGGTAGTTCACATGCATACTAACAACTACTGGTAGTTCACATGCATACTAACAACTATTGGTAGTTCACATGCATACAACAACTATTGCATGCATACTAACAACTACTACTAACAACTATTGGTAGTTCACATGCATACTAACAACTACGGGTAGTTCACATGCATACTAACAACTACTGGTAGTTCACATGCATACTAACAACTACTGGTAGCGGTAGTTCACATGCATACTAACAACTATGTTCACATGCATACTAACAACTATTGGTAGTTCACATGCATACTAACAACTACGGGTAGTTCACATGCATACTAACAACTACGGTAGTTCACATGCATACTACAACTAAGTTCAACACACTAACAACTACGGTAGCTCACATGCATACTAACAACTATTGGTAGCTCACATGCATACTAACAACTATTGGTAACATGCACACTAACAACTACGGGTAGTTCACATGCACACTAACAACTACGGGTAGTTCACATGCACACTAACAACTACGGGTAGTTCACATGCATACTAACAACTACGGGTAGTTCACATGCATACTAACAACTATTGGTAGTTCACATGCATACTAACAACTATTGGTAGTTCACATGCATACTAACAACTACGGGTGGTTCACATGCATACTAACATCTATTGGTAGTTCACATGCATACTAACAACTACTAGTAGCTCACATGCATACTAACAACTACGGTAGTTCACATGCATACTAACAACTACTGGTAGGTAGTTCACATGCATACTAACAACTACGGGTAGTTCACATGCATACTAACAACTACTGGTAGCTCACATGCATACTAACAACTACTAACATGCATACTAACAACTACTGGTAGTTCACATGCATACTAACAACTACTGGTAGCTCACATGCATACTAACAACTACTAGTAGTTCACATGCATACTAACAACTACTAGTAGCTCACATGCATACTAACAACTATTGGTAGTTCACATGCATACTAACAACTACGGGTAGTTCACATGCATACTAACAACTACGGGTAGTTCACATGCATACTAACATCTATTGGTAGTTCACATGCATACTAACAACTATTGGTAGCTCACATGCATACTAACAACTATTGGTAGCTCACATGCATACTAACAACTACTGGTAGTTCACCTGCATACTAACAACTACTGGTAGTTCACATGCATACTAACAACTATTGGTAGTTCACATGCATACTAACAACTACGGGTAGTTCACATGCATACTAACAACTACTGGTAGTTCACATGCATACTAACAACTACTGGTAGCTCACATGCATACTAACAACTACTAGTAGTTCACATGCATACTAACAACTACGGGTAGTTCACATGCATACTAACAACTATTGGTAGTTCACATGCATACTAACAACTACGGGTAGTTCACATGCATACTAACAACTACTGGTAGTTCACATGCATACTAACAACTACGGGTAGTTCACATGCATACTAACAACTACTGGTAGCTCACATGCATACTAACAACTACGGGTAGTTCACATGCATACTAACAACTACTGGTAGCTCACATGCATACTAACATCTATTGGTAGTTCACATGCATACTAACATCTATTGGTAGTTCACATGCATACTAACAACTACTAGTAGCTCACATGCATACTAACAACTACTAGTAGCTCACATGCATACTAACAACTACGGGTAGTTCACATGCATACTAACAACTACTGGTAGCTCACAGGCATACTAACAACTACTAGTAGCTCACATGCATACTAACAACTACGGGTAGTTCACATGCATACTAACAACTACTGGTAGCTCACATGCATACTAACAACTACGGGTAGTTCACATGCATACTAACAACTACTGGTAGTTCACATGCATACTAACAACTACTGGTAGCTCACATGCATACTAACAACTACTAGTAGTTCACATGCATACTAACAACTACTAGTAGCTCACATGCATACTAACAACTATTGGTAGTTCACATGCATACTAACAACTACGGGTAGTTCACATGCATACTAACAACTACGGGTAGTTCACATGCATACTAACATCTATTGGTAGTTCACATGCATACTAACAACTATTGGTAGCTCACATGCATACTAACAACTATTGGTAGCTCACATGCATACTAACAACTACTGGTAGTTCACCTGCATACTAACAACTACTGGTAGTTCACATGCATACTAACAACTATTGGTAGTTCATGCATACTAACAACTACGGGTAGTTCACATGCATACTAACAACTACTGGTAGTTCACATGCATACTAACAACTACTGGTAGCTCACATGCATACTAACAACTACTAGTAGTTCACATGCATACTAACAACTACGGGTAGTTCACATGCATACTAACAACTATTGGTAGTTCACATGCATACTAACAACTACGGGTAGTTCACATGCATACTAACAACTACGGGTAGTTCACATGCATACTAACAACTATTGGTAGCTCACATGCATACTAACAACTATTGGTAGTTCACATGCACACTAACAACTACTGGTAGCTCACATGCATACTAACAACTATTGGTAGCTCACATGCATACTAACAACTATTGGTAGCTCACATGCACACTAACAACTACGGGTAGTTCACATGCATACTAACAACTATTGGTAGCTCACATGCATACTAACAACTATTGGTAGCTCACATGCACACTAACAACTACGGGTAGTTCACATGCATACTAACAACAATTGGTAGCTCACATGCACACTAACAACTACGGGTAGTTCACATGCATACTAACAACTATTGGTAGCTCACATGCATACTAACAACTATTGGTAGTTCACATACACACTAACAACTACGGGTAGTTCACATGCACACTAACAACTACGGGTAGTTCACATGCACACTAACAACTACGGGTAGTTCACATGCATACTAACAACTACGGGTAGTTCACATGCATACTAACATCTATTGGTAGTTCACATGCATACTAACAACTATTGGTAGCTCACATGCATACTAACAACTATTGGTAGCTCACATGCATACTAACAACTACTGGTAGTTCACATGCATACTAACAACTACTGGTAGTTCACATGTATACTAACAACTATTGGTAGTTCACATGCATACTAACAACTACGGGTAGTTCACATGCATACTAACAACTACTGGTAGTTCACATGCATACTAACAACTACTGGTAGCTCACATGCATACTAACAACTACTAGTAGTTCACATGCATACTAACAACTACGGGTAGTTCACATGCATACTAACAACTATTGGTAGTTCACATGCATACTAACAACTACGGGTAGTTCACATGCATACTAACAACTACGGGTAGTTCACATGCATACTAACAACTATTGGTAGCTCACATGCATACTAACAACTATTGGTAGTTCACATGCACACTAACAACTACGGGTAGCTCACATGCATACTAACAACTATTGGTAGCTCACATGCATACTAACAACTATTGGTAGCTCACATGCACACTAACAACTACGGGTAGTTCACATGCATACTAACAACTATTGGTAGCTCACATGCATACTAACAACTATTGGTAGCTCACATGCACACTAACAACTACGGGTAGTTCACATGCATACTAACAACAATTGGTAGCTCACATGCACACTAACAACTACGGGTAGTTCACATGCATACTAACAACTATTGGTAGCTCACATGCATACTAACAACTATTGGTAGTTCACATACACACTAACAACTACGGGTAGTTCACATGCACACTAACAACTACGGGTAGTTCACATGCACACTAACAACTACGGGTAGTTCACATGCATACTAACAACTACGGGTAGTTCACATGCATACTAACAACTATTGGTAGTTCACATGCATACTAACAACTATTGGTAGTTCACATGCATACTAACAACTACAACAACTACGGGTGGTTCACATGCATACTAACAACTCTGTTGTTCTACATGCGTGGTAGTTCACATGCATACTAACAACTACTAGTAGCTCACATGCATACTAACAACTATGGGTAGTTCACATGCATACTAACAACTACTGGTAGCTCACATGCATACTAACAACTACTAGTAGCTCACATGCATACTAACACATGCATACTAACAACAGGTAGTTCACATGCATGCAACAACTACTGTTAGCTCACATGCATACTAACAACATCTATTATAGTTCACATGCATACTAACAACTACCGGTAGTTCACATGCATACTAACAACTACTGGTAGCTACTACATGCATACTAACAACTACTAGTAGTTCACATGCATACTAACAACTACTAGTAGCTCACATGCATACTAACAACTATTGGTAGTTCACATGCATACTAACAACTACTTGGCAGTTCACATGCACACTAACAACTACG
>NW_025749839.1:0-22273 GCF_021184085.1 Oncorhynchus gorbuscha | reverse complement strand
ATTCATGAAAATTCTCTGTTACAAATACAGTACTTCTCACATGTGTCAGAGACCTCTGTTTCCAAAATAAGGTATTCATGAAAGCAACTCATCTCTTTTATAAAAACGTTACTTACTGCATGTGTCAAAAGGATAACCACTACGCTATGTTTCCGCCCGGTTTCGAACCAGGGACCTTTCGCGTGTAAAGCAAACGTGATAACCACTACACTACAGAAACTGCTGCTAGTATTATCAGCAAGGAGTAACCCGAGTTTTACATATATTCATCGCACGAATACGAAATTCCAACATCATGCATTCATGAAAATTCTCTGTTACAAATACAGTACTTCTCACATGTGTCAGAGACCTCTGTTTCCAAAATAAGGTATTCATGAAAGCAACTCATCTCTTTTATAAATACGTTACTTACTGCATGTGTCAAAAGGACTGTTTCCGCCTGGTTTCGAACCAGGGACCTTTCGCGTGTAAAGCGAACGTGATAACCACTACACTACAGAAACTGCTGCTAGTATTATCAGCAAGGAGTAACCCGAGTTTTACATATATTCATCGCACGAATACGAAATTCCAACATCATGCATTCATGAAAATTCTCTGTTACAAATACAGTACTTCTCACATGTGTCAGAGACCTCTGTTTCCAAAATAAGGTATTCATGAAAGCAACTCATCTCTTTTATAAAAACGTTACTTACTGCATGTGTCAAAAGGATAACCACTACGCTATGTTTCCGCCCGGTTTCAACCAGGGACCTTTCGCGTGTAAAGCAAACGTGATAACCACTACACTACAGAAACTGCTGCTACTATTATCAGCAAGGAGTAACCCGAGTTTTACATATATTCATCGCACGAATACGAAATTCCAACATCATGTATTCATGAAAATTCTCTGTTACAAATACAGTACTTCTCACATGTGTCAGAGACCTCTGTTTCCAAAATAAGGTATTCATGAAAGCAACTCATCTCTTTTATAAATACGTTACTTACTGCATGTGTCAAAAGGACTGTTTCCGCCTGGTTTCGAACCAGGGACCTTTCGCGTGTTAAGCGAACGTGATAACCACTACACTACAGAAACTGCTGCTAGTATTATCAGCAAGGAGTAACCCGAGTTTTACATATATTCATCGCACGAATACGAAATTCCAACATCATGCATTCATGAAAATTCTCTGTTACAAATACAGTACTTCTCACATGTGTCAGAGACCTCTGTTTCCAAAATAAGGTATTCATGAAAGCAACTCATCTCTTTTATAAAAACGTTACTTACTGCATGTGTCAAAAGGATAACAACTACGCTATGTTTCCGCCCGGTTTCGAACCAGGGACCTTTCGCGTGTAAAGCGAACGTGATAACCACTACACTACAGAAACTGCTGCTACTATTATCAGCAAGGAGTAACCCGAGTTTTACAGATATTCATTGCATGTATTCGAATTTCCAAAATAAGGCATTTATTAGAACAACTATTCTCTGTTACAAATACAGTACTTACTGGATTTGTCATAGAGAACTGTTTCCGCCCGCTTCGAACCGGGGACCATTCGAGTGTAAAGCAAACTTGATAACTACTAAACTAGAGAAACTGCTGCTGGAATTACTACTGTGTAGTAAACCAAATTGTACAGATATTCATCGCAAATTCGAAATTCCAACATAATGCATTTATGAAAATTCTCTGTTACAAATACAGTACTTCTCACATGTGTCAGAGACCTCTGTTTCCAAAATAAGGTATTCATGAAAGCAACTCATCTCTTTTATAAAAACGTTACTTACTGCATGTGTCAAAAGGATAACCACTGCTATGTTTCCGCCCGGTTTCGAACCAGGGACCTTTCGCGTGTAAAGCAAACGTGATAACCACTACACTACAGAAACTGCTGCTAGTATTATCAGCAAGGAGTAACCCGAGTTTTACATATATTCATCGCACGAATACGAAATTCCAACATCATGCATTCATGAAAATTCTCTGTTACAAATACAGTACTTCTCACATGTGTCAGAGACCTCTGTTTCCAAAATAAGGTATTCATGAAAGCAACTCATCTCTTTTATAAAACGTTACTTACTGCATGTGTCAAAAGGATAACTGTTTTTCCGCCCGGTTTCAACCAGGGACCTTCGCGTGTAAAGCAAACGTGATAACCACTACACTACAGAAACTGCTGCTACTATTATCAGCAAGGAGTAACCCGAGTTTTACATATATTCATCGCACGAATACGAAATTCCAACATCATGCATTCATGAAAATTCTCTGTTACAAATACAGTACTTCTCACATGTGTCAGAGACCTCTGTTTCCAAAATAAGGTATTCATGAAAGCAACTCATCTCTTTTATAAATACGTTACTTACTGCATGTGTCAAAAAGGACTGTTTCCGCCTGGTTTCGAACCAGGGACCTTTCGCGTGTAAAGCAAACGTGATAACCACTACACTACAGAAACTGCTGCTAGTATTATCAGCAAGGAGTAACCCGAGTTTTACATATATTCATCGCACGAATACGAAATTCCAACATCATGCATTCATGAAAATTCTCTGTTACAAATACAGTACTTCTCACATGTGTCAGAGACCTCTGTTTCCAAAATAAGGTATTCATGAAAGCAACTCATCTCTTTTATAAATACGTTACTTACTGCATGTGTCAAAAATGACTGTTTCCGCCTGGTTTCGAACCAGGGACCTTTCGCGTGTAAAGCGAACGTGATAACCACTACACTACAGAAACTGCTGCTAGTATTATCAGCAAGGAGTAACCCGAGTTTTACATATATTCATCGCACGAATACGAAATTCCAACATCATGCATTCATGAAAATTCTGTTACAAATACAGTACTTCTCACATGTGTCAGAGACCTCTGTTTCCGCCCAGCATCGAAAAGCATACATTTTGCGTATTAAGTGAACTTGATAACCACTAAGCTATGGAATCTTTTGATTCCCAAAAGAAGGCATTATTGAAAAATTGAATTTTCATTTTCAACAATGGTATTTATTGAACAAGTGCTGTTTCCACAGAGGTTCAAACCAGGGACCTTTTGCATGTTAAGCACACGTGATAACAGCTACACTACAGAAACTTCTGCTTGAGATACCTGCAAGAAGTAAAACGAAATTTGTTATAGTAAGTGTATGTATTTCAATTTGCAAAGTAAGGTATTTATGAAAGCCACTCATCGCTTTTATAAATACGGTACTTACTGCATGTGTCAAAGAGGACTGTTTCCGCCCGGTTTTGAACCAGGGACCTTTCGCGTGTAAAGCAAACGTGATAACCACTACACTACAGAAACTTATGCTAGTATTATTAGCAAGGAGTAACCCGAGTTTTACAGATATTCATTGCATATATTCGAATTTCCAAAATTAAGGCATTTATTAGAACTATTCTCTGTTACAAATACAGTACTTACTGGATTTGTCATAGAGAACTGTTTCCGCCCGCTTCGAACCGGGGACCATTCGAGTGTAAAGCAAACTTGATAACTACTAAACTAGAGAAACTGCTGCTGGAATTACTACTGTGGAGTAAACCAAATTGTACAGATATTCATCGCACGAATTCGAAATTCCAACATAATGCATTTATGAAAATTCTCTGTTACAAATACAGTACTTCTCACATGTGTCAGAGACCTCTGTTTCCAAAATAAGGTATTCATGAAAGCAACTCATCTCTTTTATAAAAACGTTACTTACTGCATGTGTCAAAAAGGATAACCACTACACTATGTTTCCGCCCGGTTTAGAACCAGGGACCTTTCGCTTGTAAAGCAAACGTGATAACCACTACACTACAGAAACTGCTGCTAGTATTATCAGCAAGGAGTAACCAGAGTTTTACATATATTCATCGCACGAATACGAAATTCCAACATCATGCATTCATGAAAATTCTCTGTTACAAATACAGTACTTCTCACATGTGTCAGAGACCTCTGTTTCCAAAATAAGGTATTCATGAAAGCAACTCATCTCTTTTATAAATACGTTACTTACTGCATGTGTCAAAAATGACTGTTTCCGCCTGGTTTCGAACCAGGGACCTTTCGCGTGTAAAGCGAACGTGATAACCACTACACTACAGAAACTGCTGCTAGTATTATCAGCAAGGAGTAACCCGAGTTTTACATATATTCATCGCACGAATACGAAATTCCAACATCATGCATTCATGAAAATTCTCTGTTACAAATACAGTACTTCTCACATGTGTCAGAGACCTCTGTTTCCAAAATAAGGTATTCATGAAAGCAACTCATCTCTTTTATAAATACGTTACTTACTGCATGTGTCAAAAATGACTGTTTTTCCGCCTGGTTTCGAACCAGGGACCTTTCGCGTGTAAAGCGAACGTGATAACCACTACACTACAGAAACTGCTGCAAGTATTATCAGCAAGGAGTAACCCGAGTTTTACATATATTCATCGCACGAATACGAAATTCCAACATCATGCATTCATGAAAATTCTGTTACAAATACAGTACTTCTCACATGTGTCAGAGACCTCTGTTTCCGCCCAGCATCGAAAAGCATACATTTTGCGTATTAAGTGAACTTGATAACCACTAAGCTATGGAATCTTTTGATTCCCAAAAGAAGGCATTATTGAAAAATTGAATTTTCATTTTCAACAATGGTATTTATTGAACAAGTGCTGTTTCCACAGAGGTTCAAACCAGGGACCTTTTGCATGTTAAGCACACGTGATAACAGCTACACTACAGAAACTTCTGCTTGAGATACCTGCAAGAAGTAAAACGAAATTTGTTATAGTAAGTGTATGTATTTCAATTTGCAAAGTAAGGTATTTATGAAAGCCACTCATCGCTTTTATAAATACGGTACTTACTGCATGTGTCAAAGAGGACTGTTTCCGCCCGGTTTTGAACCAGGGACCTTTCGCGTGTAAAGCAAACGTGATAACCACTACACTACAGAAACTTATGCTAGTATTATTAGCAAGGAGTAACCCGAGTTTTACAGATATTCATTGCATATATTCGAATTTCCAAAATTAAGGCATTTATTAGAACTATTCTCTGTTACAAATACAGTACTTACTGGATTTGTCATAGAGAACTGTTTCCGCCCGCTTCGATCCGGGGACCATTCGAGTGTAAAGCAAACTTGATAAGTACTAAACTAGAGAAACTGCTGCTGGAATTACTACTGTGGAGTAAACCAAATTGTACAGATATTCATCGCACGAATTCGAAATTCCAACATAATGCATTTATGAAAATTCTCTGTTACAAATACAGTACTTCTCACATGTGTCAGAGACCTCTGTTTCCAAAATAAGGTATTCATGAAAGCAACTCATCTCTTTTATAAAAACGTTACTTACTGCATGTGTCAAAAAGGATAACCACTACACTATGTTTCCGCCCGGTTTCGAACCAGGGACCTTTCGCGTGTAAAGCAAACGTGATAACCACTACACTACAGAAACTGCTGCTAGTATTATCAGCAAGGAGTAACCCGAGTTTTACATATATTCATCGCACGAATACGAAATTCCAACATCATGCATTCATGAAAATTCTCTGTTACAAATACAGTACTTCTCACATGTGTCAGAGACCTCTGTTTCCAAAATAAGGTATTCATGAAAGCAACTCATCTCTTTTATAAATACGTTACTTACTGCATGTGTCAAAAAGGACTGTTTCCGCCTGGTTTCGAACCAGGGACCTTTCGCGTGTAAAGCGAACGTGATAACCACTACACTACAGAAACTGCTGCTAGTATTATCAGCAAGGAGTAACCCGAGTTTTACATATATTCATCGCACGAATACGAAATTCCAACATCATGCATTCATGAAAATTCTCTGTTACAAATACAGTACTTCTCACATGTGTCAGAGACCTCTGTTTCCAAAATAAGGTATTCATGAAAGCAACTCATCTCTTTTATAAAAACGTTACTTACTGCATGTGTCAAAAGGATAACAACTACGCTATGTTTCCGCCCGGTTTCGAACCAGGGACCTTTCGCGTGTAAAGCGAACGTGATAACCACTACACTACAGAAACTGCTGCTACTATTATCAGCAAGGAGTAACCCGAGTTTTACAGATATTCATTGCATGTATTCGAATTTCCAAAATAAGGCATTTATTAGAACAACTATTCTCTGTTACAAATACAGTACTTACTGGATTTGTCATAGAGAACTGTTTCCGCCCGCTTCGAACCGGGGACCATTCGAGTGTAAAGCAAACTTGATAACTACTAAACTAGAGAAACTGCTGCTGGAATTACTACTGTGTAGTAAACCAAATTGTACAGATATTCATCGCACGAATTCGAAATTCCAACATAATGCATTTATGAAAATTCTCTGTTACAAATACAGTACTTCTCACATGTGTCAGAGACCTCTGTTTCCAAAATAAGGTATTCATGAAAGCAACTCATCTCTTTTATAAAAACGTTACTTACTGCATGTGTCAAAAGGATAACCACTACGCTATGTTTCCGCCCGGTTTCGAACCAGGGACCTTTCGCGTGTAAAGCAAACGTGATAATCACTACACTACAGAAACTGCTGCTACTATTATCAGCAAGGAGTAACCCGAGTTTTACATATATTCATCGCACGAATACGAAATTCCAACATCATGCATTCATGAAAATTCTCTGTTACAAATACAGTACTTCTCACATGTGTCAGAGACCTCTGTTTCCAAAATAAGGTATTCATGAAAGCAACTCATCTCTTTTATAAATACGTTACTTACTGCATGTGTCAAAAGGACTGTTTTTCCGCCTGGTTTCGAACCAGGGACCTTTCGCGTGTTAAAGCGAACGTGATAACCACTACACTACAGAAACTGCTGCTAGTATTATCAGCAAGGAGTAACCCGAGTTTTACATATATTCATCGCACGAATACGAAATTCCAACATCATGCATTCATGAAAATTCTCTGTTACAAATACAGTACTTCTCACATGTGTCAGAGACCTCTGTTTCCAAAATAAGGTATTCATGAAAGCAACTCATCTCTTTTATAAAAACGTTACTTACTGCATGTGTCAAAAGGATAACAACTACGCTATGTTTCCGCCCGGTTTCGAACCAGGGACCTTTCGCGTAAGCGAACGTGATAACCACTACACTACAGAAACTGCTGCTACTATTATCAGCAAGGAGTAACCCGAGTTTTACAGATATTCATTGCATGTATTCGAATTTCCAAAATAAGGCATTTATTAGAACAACTATTCTCTGTTACAAATACAGTACTTACTGGATTTGTCATAGAGAACTGTTTCCGCCCGCTTCGAACCGGGGACCATTCGAGTGTAAAGCAAACTTGATAACTACTAAACTAGAGAAACTGCTGCTGGAATTACTACTGTGTAGTAAACCAAATTGTACAGATATTCATCGCACGAATTCGAAATTCCAACATAATGCATTTATGAAAATTCTCTGTTACAAATACAGTACTTCTCACATGTGTCAGAGACCTCTGTTTCCAAAATAAGGTATTCATGAAAGCAACTCATCTCTTTTATAAAAACGTTACTTACTGCATGTGTCAAAAGGATAACCACTGTTTCCGCCCGGTTTCGAACCAGGGACCTTTCGCGTGTAAAGCAAACGTGATAACCACTACACTACAGAAACTGCTGCTAGTATTATCAGCAAGGAGTAACCCGAGTTTTACATATATTCATCGCACGAATACGAAATTCCAACATCATGCATTCATGAAAATTCTCTGTTACAAATACAGTACTTCTCACATGTGTCAGAGACCTCTGTTTCCAAAATAAGGTATTCATGAAAGCAACTCATCTCTTTTATAAAAACGTTACTTACTGCATGTGTCAAAAAGGATAACTGTTTCCGCCCGGTTTCGAACCAGGGACCTTTCGCGTGTAAAGCAAACGTGATAACCACTACACTACAGAAACTGCTGCTAGTATTATCAGCAAGGAGTAACCCGAGTTTTACATATATTCATCGCACGAATACGAAATTCCAACATCATGCATTCATGAAAATTCTCTGTTACAAATACAGTACTTCTCACATGTGTCAGAGACCTCTGTTTCCAAAATAAGGTATTCGAAAGCAACTCATCTCTTTTATAAATACGTTACTTACTGCATGTGTCAAAATAACCACTACTGTTTCCGCCTGGTTTCGAACCAGGGACCTTTCGCGTGTAAAGCAAACGTGATAACCACTACACTACAGAAACTGCTGCTAGTATTATCAGCAAGGAGTAACCCGAGTTTTACATATATTCATCGCACGAATACGAAATTCCAACATCATGCATTCATGAAAATTCTCTGTTACAAATACAGTACTTCTCACATGTGTCAGAGACCTCTGTTTCCAAAATAAGGTATTCATGAAAGCAACTCATCTCTTTTATAAAAACGTTACTTACTGCATGTGTCAAAAGGATAACCACTACACTATGTTTCCGCCCGGTTTCGAACCAGGGACCTTTCGCGTGTAAAGCAAACGTGATAACCACTACACTACAGAAACTGCTGCTAGTATTATCAGCAAGGAGTAACCCGAGTTTTACATATATTCATCGCACGAATACGAAATTCCAACATCATGCATTCATGAAAATTCTCTGTTACAAATACAGTACTTCTCACATGTGTCAGAGACCTCTGTTTCCAAAATAAGGTATTCATGAAAGCAACTCATCTCTTTTATAAAAACGTTACTTACTGCATGTGTCAAAAGGATAACCTGTTTTTCCGCCTGGTTTCGAACCAGGGACCTTTCGCGTGTAAAGCAAACGTGATAACCACTACACTACAGAAACTGCTGCTAGTATTATCAGCAAGGAGTAACCCGAGTTTTACATATATTCATCGCACGAATACGAAATTCCAACATCATGCATTCATGAAAATTCTCTGTTACAAATACAGTACTTCTCACATGTGTCAGAGACCTCTGTTTCCAAAATAAGGTATTCATGAAAGCAACTCATCTCTTTTATAAATACGTTACTTACTGCATGTGTCAAAAGGACTGTTTCCGCCTGGTTTCGAACCAGGGACCTTTCGCGTGTAAAGCAAACGTGATAACCACTACACTACAGAAACTGCTGCTAGTATTATCAGCAAGGAGTAACCCGAGTTTTACATATATTCATCGCACGAATACGAAATTCCAACATCATGCATTCATGAAAATTCTCTGTTACAAATACAGTACTTCTCACATGTGTCAGAGACCTCTGTTTCCAAAATAAGGTATTCATGAAAGCAACTCATCTCTTTATAAATAAATACGTTACTTACTGCATGTGTCAAAAGGACTGTTTCCGCCTGGTTTCGAACCAGGGACCTTTCGCGTGTAAAGCAAACGTGATAACCACTACACTACAGAAACTGCTGCTAGTATTATCAGCAAGGAGTAACCCGAGTTTTACATATATTCATCGCACGAATACGAAATTCCAACATCATGCATTCATGAAAATTCTCTGTTACAAATACAGTACTTCTCACATGTGTCAGAGACCTCTGTTTCCAAAATAAGGTATTCATGAAAGCAACTCATCTCTTTTATAAAAACGTTACTTACTGCATGTGTCAAAAGGATAACCACTACGCTATGTTTCCGCCCGGTTTCGAACCAGGGACCTTTCGCGTGTAAAGCAAACGTGATAACCACTACACTACAGAAACTGCTGCTACTATTATCAGCAAGGAGTAACCCGAGTTTTACATATATTCATCGCACGAATACGAAATTCCAACATCATGCATTCATGAAATTCTCTGTTACAAATACAGTACTTCTCACATGTGTCAGAGACCTCTGTTTCCAAAATAAGGTATTCATGAAAGCAACTCATCTCTTTTATAAATACGTTACTTACTGCATGTGTCAAAAGGACTGTTTCCGCCTGGTTTCGAACCAGGGACCTTTCGCGTGTAAAGCAAACGTGATAACCACTACACTACAGAAACTGCTGCTAGTATTATCAGCAAGGAGTAACCCGAGTTTTACATATATTCATCGCACGAATACGAAATTCCAACATCATGCATTCATGAAAATTCTCTGTTACAAATACAGTACTTCTCACATGTGTCAGAGACCTCTGTTTCCAAAATAAGGTATTCATGAAAGCAACTCATCTCTTTTATAAAAACGTTACTTACTGCATGTGTCAAAAGGATAACCACTACGCTATGTTTCCGCCCGGTTTCGAACCAGGGACCTTTCGCGTGTAAAGCAAACGTGATAACCACTACACTACAGAAACTGCTGCTACTATTATCAGCAAGGAGTAACCCGAGTTTTACATATATTCATCGCACGAATACGAAATTCCAACATCATGCATTCATGAAAATTCTCTGTTACAAATACAGTACTTCTCACATGTGTCAGAGACCTCTGTTTCCAAAATAAGGTATTCATGAAAGCAACTCATCTCTTTTATAAATACGTTACTTACTGCATGTGTCAAAAATGACTGTTTCCGCCTGGTTTCGAACCAGGGACCTTTCGCGTGTTAAGCAAACGTGATAACCACTACACTACAGAAACTGCTGCTAGTATTATCAGCAAGGAGTAACCCGAGTTTTACATATATTCATCGCACGAATACGAAATTCCAACATCATGCATTCATGAAAATTCTCTGTTACAAATACAGTACTTCTCACATGTGTCAGAGACCTCTGTTTCCAAAATAAGGTATTCATGAAAGCAACTCATCTCTTTTATAAAAACGTTACTTACTGCATGTGTCAAAAAGGATAACACTACTACTATGTTTCCGCCCGGTTTCGAACCAGGGACCTTTCGCGTGTAAAGCGAACGTGATAACCACTACACTACAGAAACTGCTGCTACTATTATCAGCAAGGAGTAACCCGAGTTTTACAGATATTCATTGCATGTATTCGAATTTCCAAAATAAGGCATTTATTAGAACAACTATTCTCTGTTACAAATACAGTACTTACTGGATTTGTCATAGAGAACTGTTTCCGCCCGCTTCGAACCGGGGACCATTCGAGTGTAAAGCAAACTTGATAACTACTAAACTAGAGAAACTGCTGCTGGAATTACTACTGTGTAGTAAACCAAATTGTACAGATATTCATCGCACGAATTCGAAATTCCAACATAATGCATTTATGAAAATTCTCTGTTACAAATACAGTACTTCTCACATGTGTCAGAGACCTCTGTTTCCAAAATAAGGTATTCATGAAAGCAACTCATCTCTTTTATAAAAACGTTACTTACTGCATGTGTCAAAAGGATAACCACTACTATGTTTCCGCCCGGTTTCGAACCAGGGACCTTTCGCGTGTAAAGCAAACGTGATAACCACTACACTACAGAAACTGCTGCTAGTATTATCAGCAAGGAGTAACCCGAGTTTTACATATATTCATCGCACGAATACGAAATTCCAACATCATGCATTCATGAAAATTCTCTGTTACAAATACAGTACTTCTCACATGTGTCAGAGACCTCTGTTTCCAAAATAAGGTATTCATGAAAGCAACTCATCTCTTTTATAAATACGTTACTTACTGCATGTGTCAAAAAGGACTGTTTCCGCCTGGTTTCGAACCAGGGACCTTTCGCGTGTAAAGCGAACGTGATAACCACTACACTACAGAAACTGCTGCTAGTATTATCAGCAAGGAGTAACCCGAGTTTTACATATATTCATCGCACGAATACGAAATTCCAACATCATGCATTCATGAAAATTCTCTGTTACAAATACAGTACTTCTCCATGTGTCAGAGACCTCTGTTTCCAAAATAAGGTATTCATGAAAGCAACTCATCTCTTTTATAAAAACGTTACTTACTGCATGTGTCAAAAAGGATAACCACTACACTATGTTTCCGCCCGGTTTCGAACCAGGGACCTTTCGCGTGTAAAGCAAACGTGATAACCACTACACTACAGAAACTGCTGCTAGTATTATCAGCAAGGAGTAACCCGAGTTTTACATATATTCATCGCACGAATACGAAATTCCAACATCATGCATTCATGAAAATTCTCTGTTACAAATACAGTACTTCTCACATGTGTCAGAGACCTCTGTTTCCAAAATAAGGTATTCATGAAAGCAACTCATCTCTTTTATAAATACGTTACTTACTGCATGTGTCAAAAAGGACTGTTTCCGCCTGGTTTCGAACCAGGGACCTTTCGCGTGTAAAGCGAACGTGATAACCACTACACTACAGAAACTGCTGCTACTATTATCAGCAAGGAGTAACCCGAGTTTTACAGATATTCATTGCATGTATTCGAATTTCCAAAATAAGGCATTTATTAGAACAACTATTCTCTGTTACAAATACAGTACTTACTGGATTTGTCATAGAGAACTGTTTCCGCCCGCTTCGAACCGGGGACCATTCGAGTGTAAAGCAAACTTGATAACTACTAAACTAGAGAAACTGCTGCTGGAATTACTACTGTGGAGTAAACCAAATTGTACAGATATTCATCGCACGAATTCGAAATTCCAACATAATGCATTTATGAAAATTCTCTGTTACAAATACAGTACTTCTCACATGTGTCAGAGACCTCTGTTTCCAAAATAAGGTATTCATGAAAGCAACTCATCTCTTTTATAAAAACGTTACTTACTGCATGTGTCAAAAGGATAACCACTACGTATGTTTCCGCCCGGTTTCGAACCAGGGACCTTTCGCGTGTAAAGCAAACGTGATAACCACTACACTACAGAAACTGCTGCTAGTATTATCAGCAAGGAGTAACCCGAGTTTTACATATATTCATCGCACGAATACGAAATTCCAACATCATGCATTCATGAAAATTCTCTGTTACAAATACAGTACTTCTCACATGTGTCAGAGACCTCTGTTTCCAAAATAAGGTATTCATGAAAGCAACTCATCTCTTTTATAAAAACGTTACTTACTGCATGTGTCAAAAAGGATAACCACTACGTTATGTTTCCGCCTGGTTTCGAACCAGGGACCTTTCGCGTGTAAAGCAAACGTGATAACCACTACACTACAGAAACTGCTGCTAGTATTATCAGCAAGGAGTAACCCGAGTTTTACATATATTCATCGCACGAATACGAAATTCCAACATCATGCATTCATGAAAATTCTCTGTTACAAATACAGTACTTCTCACATGTGTCAGAGACCTCTGTTTCCAAAATAAGGTATTCATGAAAGCAACTCATCTCTTTTATAAATACGTTACTTACTGCATGTGTCAAAAAGGACTGTTTCCCCTGGTTTCGAACCAGGGACCTTTCGCGTGTAAAGCGAACGTGATAACCACTACACTACAGAAACTGCTGCTAGTATTATCAGCAAGGAGTAACCCGAGTTTTACATATATTCATCGCACGAATACGAAATTCCAACATCATGCATTCATGAAAATTCTCTGTTACAAATACAGTACTTCTCACATGTGTCAGAGACCTCTGTTTCCAAAATAAGGTATTCATGAAAGCAACTCATCTCTTTTATAAAAACGTTACTTACTGCATGTGTCAAAAGGATAACCACTACGCTATGTTTCCGCCCGGTTTCGAACCAGGGACCTTTCGCGTGTAAAGCAAACGTGATAACCACTACACTACAGAAACTGCTGCTACTATTATCAGCAAGGAGTAACCCGAGTTTTACATATATTCATCGCACGAATACGAAATTCCAACATCATGTATTCATGAAAATTCTCTGTTACAAATACAGTACTTCTCACATGTGTCAGAGACCTCTGTTTCCAAAATAAGGTATTCATGAAAGCAACTCATCTCTTTTATAAATACGTTACTTACTGCATGTGTCAAAAGGACTGTTTCCGCCTGGTTTCGAACCAGGGACCTTTCGCGTGTTAAAGCGAACGTGATAACCACTACACTACAGAAACTGCTGCTAGTATTATCAGCAAGGAGTAACCCGAGTTTTACATATATTCATCGCACGAATACGAAATTCCAACATCATGCATTCATGAAAATTCTCTGTTACAAATACAGTACTTCTCACATGTGTCAGAGACCTCTGTTTCCAAAATAAGGTATTCATGAAAGCAACTCATCTCTTTTATAAAAACGTTACTTACTGCATGTGTCAAAAGGATAACAACTACGCTATGTTTCCGCCCGGTTTCGAACCAGGGACCTTTCGCGTGTAAAGCGAACGTGATAACCACTACACTACAGAAACTGCTGCTACTATTATCAGCAAGGAGTAACCCGAGTTTTACAGATATTCATTGCATGTATTCGAATTTCCAAAATAAGGCATTTATTAGAACAACTATTCTCTGTTACAAATACAGTACTTACTGGATTTGTCATAGAGAACTGTTTCCGCCCGCTTCGAACCGGGGACCATTCGAGTGTAAAGCAAACTTGATAACTACTAAACTAGAGAAACTGCTGCTGGAATTACTACTGTGTAGTAAACCAAATTGTACAGATATTCATCGCACGAATTCGAAATTCCAACATAATGCATTTATGAAAATTCTCTGTTACAAATACAGTACTTCTCACATGTGTCAGAGACCTCTGTTTCCAAAATAAGGTATTCATGAAAGCAACTCATCTCTTTTATAAAAACGTTACTTACTGCATGTGTCAAAAAGGATAACCACTACACTATGTTTCCGCCCGGTTTCGAACCAGGGACCTTTCGCGTGTAAAGCAAACGTGATAACCACTACACTACAGAAACTGCTGCTAGTATTATCAGCAAGGAGTAACCCGAGTACATATATTCATCGCACGAATACGAAATTCCAACATCATGCATTCATGAAAATTCTCTGTTACAAATACAGTACTTCTCACATGTGTCAGAGACCTCTGTTTCCAAAATAAGGTATTCATGAAAGCAACTCATCTCTTTTATAAATACGTTACTTACTGCATGTGTCAAAAAGGACTGTTTCCGCCTGGTTTCGAACCAGGGACCTTTCGCGTGTAAAGCGAACGTGATAACCACTACACTACAGAAACTGCTGCTAGTATTATCAGCAAGGAGTAACCCGAGTTTTACATATATTCATCGCACGAATACGAAATTCCAACATCATGCATTCATGAAAATTCTCTGTTACAAATACAGTACTTCTCACATGTGTCAGAGACCTCTGTTTCCAAAATAAGGTATTCATGAAAGCAACTCATCTCTTTTATAAAAACGTTACTTACTGCATGTGTCAAAAGGATAACCACTACACTATGTTTCCGCCCGGTTTCGAACCAGACCTTTCGCGTGTAAAGCAAACGTGATAACCACTACACTACAGAAACTGCTGCTAGTATTATCAGCAAGGAGTAACCCGAGTTTTACATATATTCATCGCACGAATACGAAATTCCAACATCATGCATTCATGAAAATTCTCTGTTACAAATACAGTACTTCTCACATGTGTCAGAGACCTCTGTTTCCAAAATAAGGTATTCATGAAAGCAACTCATCTCTTTTATAAATACGTTACTTACTGCATGTGTCAAAAAGACTGTTTCCGCCTGGTTTCGAACCAGGGACCTTTCGCGTGTAAAGCAACGTGATAACCACTACACTACAGAAACTGCTGCTAGTATTATCAGCAAGGAGTAACCCGAGTTTTACATATATTCATCGCACGAATACGAAATTCCAACATCATGCATTCATGAAAATTCTCTGTTACAAATACAGTACTTCTCACATGTGTCAGAGACCTCTGTTTCCAAAATAAGGTATTCATGAAAGCACTCATCTCTTTTATAAAAACGTTACTTACTGCATGTGTCAAAAAGGATAACCACTACACTATGTTTCCGCCCGGTTTCGAACCAGGGACCTTTCGCGTGTAAAGCAAACGTGATAACCACTACACTACAGAAACTGCTGCTACTATTATCAGCAAGGAGTAACCCGAGTTTTACATATATTCATCGCACGAATACGAAATTCCAACATCATGCATTCATGAAAATTCTCTGTTACAAATACAGTACTTCTCACATGTGTCAGAGACCTCTGTTTCCAAAATAAGGTATTCATGAAAGCAACTCATCTCTTTTATAAATACGTTACTTACTGCATGTGTCAAAAAGGACTGTTTCCGCCTGGTTTCGAACCAGGGACCTTTCGCGTGTTAAGCGAACGTGATAACCACTACACTACAGAAACTGCTGCTAGTATTATCAGCAAGGAGTAACCCGAGTTTTACATATATTCATCGCACGAATACGAAATTCCAACAACATCATGCATTCATGAAAATTCTCTGTTACAAATACAGTACTTCTCACATGTGTCAGAGACCTCTGTTTCCAAAATAAGGTATTCATGAAAGCAACTCATCTCTTTTATAAAAACGTTACTTACTGCATGTGTCAAAAAGGATAACAACTACGCTATGTTTCCGCCCGGTTTCGAACCAGGGACCTTTCGCGTGTAAAGCAAACGTGATAACCACTACACTACAGAAACTGCTGCTACTATTATCAGCAAGGAGTAACCCGAGTTTTACAGATATTCATTGCATGTATTCGAATTTCCAAAATAAGGCATTTATTAGAACAACTATTCTCTGTTACAAATACAGTACTTACTGGATTTGTCATAGAGAACTGTTTCCGCCCGCTTCGAACCGGGGACCATTCGAGTGTAAAGCAAACTTGATAACTACTAAACTAGAGAAACTGCTGCTGGAATTACTACTGTGTAGTAAACCAAATTGTACAGATATTCATCGCACGAATTCGAAAATTCCAACATAATGCATTTATGAAAATTCTCTGTTACAAATACAGTACTTCTCACATGTGTCAGAGACCTCTGTTTCCAAAATAAGGTATTCATGAAAGCAACTCATCTCTTTTATAAAAACGTTACTTACTGCATGTGTCAAAAGGATAACCACTACGTATGTTTCCGCCCGGTTTCGAACCAGGGACCTTTCGCGTGTAAAGCAAACGTGATAACCACTACACTACAGAAACTGCTGCTAGTATTATCAGCAAGGAGTAACCCGAGTTTTACATATATTCATCGCACGAATACGAAATTCCAACATCATGCATTCATGAAAATTCTCTGTTACAAATACAGTACTTCTCACATGTGTCAGAGACCTCTGTTTCCAAAATAAGGTATTCATGAAAGCAACTCATCTCTTTTATAAATACGTTACTTACTGCATGTGTCAAAAAGGACTGTTTCCGCCTGGTTTCGAACCAGGGACCTTTCGCGTGTAAAGCGAACGTGATAACCACTACACTACAGAAACTGCTGCTAGTATTATCAGCAAGGAGTAACCCGAGTTTTACATATATTCATCGCACGAATACGAAATTCCAACATCATGCATTCATGAAAATTCTCTGTTACAAATACAGTACTTCTCACATGTGTCAGAGACCTCTGTTTCCAAAATAAGGTATTCATGAAAGCAACTCATCTCTTTTATAAAAACGTTACTTACTGCATGTGTCAAAAGGATAACCACTACGCTATGTTTCCGCCCGGTTTCGAACCAGGGACCTTTCGCGTGTAAAGCAAACGTGATAACCACTACACTACAGAAACTGCTGCTACTATTATCAGCAAGGAGTAACCCGAGTTTTACATATATTCATCGCACGAATACGAAATTCCAACATCATGCATTCATGAAAATTCTCTGTTACAAATACAGTACTTCTCACATGTGTCAGAGACCTCTGTTTCCAAAATAAGGTATTCATGAAAGCAACTCATCTCTTTTATAAAACGTTACTTACTGCATGTGTCAAAAGGATCAAAAAGGACTGTTTCCGCCTGGTTTCGAACCAGGGACCTTTCGCGTGTTAAGCAACGTGATAACCACTACACTACAGAAACTGCTGCTAGTATTATCAGCAAGGAGTAACCCGAGTTTTACATATATTCATCGCACGAATACGAAATTCCAACATCATGCATTCATGAAAATTCTCTGTTACAAATACAGTACTTCTCACATGTGTCAGAGACCTCTGTTTCCAAAATAAGGTATTCATGAAAGCAACTCATCTCTTTTATAAAAACGTTACTTACTGCATGTGTCAAAAGGATAACAACTACGCTATGTTTCCGCCCGGTTTCGAACCAGGGACCTTTCGCGTGTAAAGCGAACGTGATAACCACTACACTACAGAAACTGCTGCTACTATTATCAGCAAGGAGTAACCCGAGTTTTACAGATATTCATTGCATGTATTCGAATTTCCAAAATAAGGCATTTATTAGAACAACTATTCTCTGTTACAAATACAGTACTTACTGGATTTGTCATAGAGAACTGTTTCCGCCCGCTTCGAACCGGGGACCATTCGAGTGTAAAGCAAACTTGATAACTACTAAACTAGAGAAACTGCTGCTGGAATTACTACTGTGTAGTAAACCAAATTGTACAGATATTCATCGCACGAATTCGAAATTCCAACATAATGCATTTATGAAAATTCTCTGTTACAAATACAGTACTTCTCACATGTGTCAGAGACCTCTGTTTCCAAAATAAGGTATTCATGAAAGCAACTCATCTCTTTTATAAAAACGTTACTTACTGCATGTGTCAAAAATGATAACCACTACGCTATGTTTCCGCCCGGTTTCGAACCAGGGACCTTTCGCGTGTAAAGCAAACGTGATAACCACTACACTACAGAAACTGCTGCTAGTATTATCAGCAAGGAGTAACCCGAGTTTTACATATATTCATCGCACGAATACGAAATTCCAACATCATGCATTCATGAAAATTCTCTGTTACAAATACAGTACTTCTCACATGTGTCAGAGACCTCTGTTTCCAAAATAAGGTATTCATGAAAGCAACTCATCTCTTTTATAAAAACGTTACTTACTGCATGTGTCAAAAAGGATAACCACTACACTATGTTTCCTCCCGGTTTCGAACCAGGGACCTTTCGCGTGTTAAGCAAACGTGATAACCACTACACTACAGAAACTGCTGCTAGTATTATCAGCAAGGAGTAACCCGAGTTTTACATATATTCATCGCACGAATACGAAATTCCAACATCATGCATTCATGAAAATTCTCTGTTACAAATACAGTACTTCTCACATGTGTCAGAGACCTCTGTTTCCAAAATAAGGTATTCATGAAAGCAACTCTACACTACAGAAACTGCTGCTAGTATTACCAGCAAGGAGTAACCCGCCGACTGAGATGGCCGCCTCGCTTCGCGTTCCTAGGAAACTATGCAGTTTTTTGTTTTTTGTTTTTTACGTGTTATTTCTTACATTAGTACCCCAGGTCATCTTAGGTTTCATTACATACAGTCGAGAAGAACTACTGAATATAAGATCAGCGTCAACTCACCATCAGTACGACCAAGAATATGTTTTCCTTGGACGCGGATCCTGTGTTCTGCCTTACAAACAGGACAACGGAATGGATCGCATGCAGCGACCCAAGGAAACGACTCCGAAAAAGGGAAACGCGCGGTGTTCTGGTCAGACTCCGGAAAAGGGCACATCGCGCACCACTTCCCAGTATTCTTCTTGCCAATGTCCAGTCTCTCGACAACAAGGTTGATGAAATCCGAGCAAGGGTGGCATTCCAGAGGGACATCAGAGACTGCAACGTTCTCTGCTTTACGGAGACATGGCTTACTGGAAAACGCTATCCAGGGCGGTGCAGCCAGCGGGTTTCTCCACGCATCGCGCCGACAGAAACAAACATCTCTCTGGTAAGAAGAGTGGAGGGCGTATGCCTCATGACTAACGGGACATGGTGTGATGAAGAAAACATACAGGAACTCAAATCCTTCTGTTCACCTGATTTAGAATTCCTCACAATCAAATGTAGACCGCATTATCTTCCAAGAGAATTCTCTTCGATTATAATCACAGCCGTATATATCCCCCAAGCAGACACATCGATGGCTCTGAACGAACTTTATTTAACTCTTTGCAAACTGGAAAACATTTATCCGGAGGCTGCATTCATTGTAGCTGGGGATTTTAACAAAGCCAATCTGAAAACAAGACTCCCTAAATTTTATCAGCATATCGATTGCGCAACCAGGGGTGGTAAAACCTTGGATCATTGTTACTCTAACTTCCATGACGCATATAAGGCCCTGCCCCGCCCCCTTTCGGAAAAGCTGACCACGACTCCATTTTGCTGATCCCTGCCTACAGACAGAAATTAAAACAAGAGGCTCCCACGCTGAGGTCTGTCCAACGCTGGTCAGAACAAGCTGACTCTACACTCAAGACTGCTTCCATCACGTGGACTGGGACATGTTTCGTACTGCGTCAGATGGGAATATTGACGAATACGCTGATTCGGTGTGCGAGTTCATTAGAACGTGCGTCGAAGATGTCGTTCCCATAGCAACGATAAAAACATTCCCTAACCAGAAACCGTGGATTGATGGCAGCATTCGCGTGAAACTGAAAGCGCGAACCACTGCTTTTAATCAGGGCAAGGTGTCTGGCAACATGACTGAATACAAACAGTGCAGCTATTCCCTCCGTAAGGCTGTCAAACAAGCTAAGCGTCAGTACAGAGACAAAGTGGAATCTCAATTCAATGGCTCAGACACAAGAGGCATGTGGCAGGGTCTACAGTCAATCACGGACTACAAGATGAAATCCAGCCCAGTCACGGACCAGGATGTCTTGCTCCCAGGCAGACTAAATAACTTTTTGCCCGCTTTGAGGACAATACAGTGCCACTGACATGGCCTGCAACGGAAACATGCAGTCTCTCCTTCACTGCAGCCGAGGTGAGTAAGACATTTAAACGTGTTAACCCTCGCAAGGCTGCAGGCCCAGACGGCATCCCCAGCCGCGCCCTCCGAGCATGCGCAGACCAGCTGGCCGGTGTGTTTACGGACATATTCAATCAATCCCTATACCAGTCTGCTGTTCCCACATGCTTCAAGGGGCCACCATTGTTCCTGTTCCCAAGAAAGCTAAGGTAACTGAGCTAAACGACTACCGCCCGTAGCACTCACTCCCGTCATCATGAAGTGCTTTGAGAGACTAGTCAAGGACCATATCACCTCCACCCTACCTGACACCCTAGACCCACTCCAATTTGCTTACCGCCCAAATAGGTCCACAGACGATGCAATCTCAACCACACTGCACACTGCCCTAACCCACCTGGACAAGAGGAATACCTATGTGAGAATGCTGTTCATCGACTACAGCTCGGCATTCAACACCATAGTACCCTCCAAGCTCGTCATCAAGCTCGAGACCCTGGGTCTCGATCCCGCCCTGTGCAACTGGGTACTGGACTTCCTGACGGGCCGCCCCCAGGTGGTGAGGGTAGGCAACAACATCTCCTCCCCGCTGATCCTCAACACGGGGCCCCACAAGTGCGTTCTGAGCCCTCTCCTGTACTCCCTGTTCACCCACGACTGCGTGGCCACGCACGCCTCAACTCAATCATCAAGTTTGCGGACGACACAACAGTGGTAGGCTTGATTACCAACAACGACGAGACGGCCTACAGGGAGGAGGTGAGGGCCCTTGGAGTGTGGTGTCAGGAAAATAACCTCACACTCAACGTCAACAAAACTAAGGAGATGATTGTGGACTTCAGGAAACAGCAGAGGGAACACCCCCTATCCACATCGATGGAACAGTAGTGGAGAGGGTAGCTAGTTTTAAGTTCCTCGGCATACACATCACAGACAAACTGAATTGGTCCACTCACACTGACAGCGTCGTGAAGAAGGCGCAGCAGCGCCTATTCAACCTCAGGAGGCTGAAAAATTCGGCTTGTCACCAAAAGCACTCACAAACTTCTACAGATGCACAATCGAGAGCATCCTGGCGGGCTGTATCACCGCCTGGTACGGCAACTGCTCCGCCCTCAACCGTAAGGCTCTCAGAGGGTAGTGAGGACTGCACAACGCATCACCGGGGGCAAACTACCTGCCCTCCAGGACACCTACACCACCCGTTGTTACAGGAAGGCCATAAAGATCATCAAGGACATCAACCACCCGAACCACTGCCTGTTCACCCCGCTATCATCCAGAGGCGAGGTCAGTACAGGTGCATCAAAGCTGGGACCGAGAGACTGAAAAACAGCTTCTATCTCAAGGCCATCAGACTGTTAAATAGCCACCACTAACATTGAGTGGCTGCTGCCAACACACTGTCATTGACACTGACCCAACTCCAGCCATTTTAATAATGGGAATTGATGGAAATGATGTA
>NW_025749838.1:0-22277 GCF_021184085.1 Oncorhynchus gorbuscha | reverse complement strand
CGCTTTAGGGATATTTAAAATTCATTTTTACCTTTATTTAACTTGGCAAGTCAGTTTTTTCAATAACAGCGAGTGACTGCCTTGTTCAGGGGCAGCACGACTGATTTTTACCTTGTCAGCTCGGGGATTCGATCTTGCAACCAACGCTCTAGGCTACCTGCCGCCCCATGAGGTCAATGGTTTAAAACAGTTACAGTATTTAATGGCTGTGATAGGAGGAGACTGAGCACGTCTCCGGCGCCACTGAGCCAGAAGAGAACGTATTAATTCAATTCAATTCAAGGGGCTTTATTGGCATGGGAAACATGTGTTAACATTGCCAAAGCAAGTGAGGTAGATAATATATAAAGTGAAATAAACAATATAAATTAACAGTAAACAATACACATACAGAAGTTTCAAAACAATAAAGACATTACAAATGTCATATTATATATATATATATATATATATATTGTTTTTTTTGCATATATATATATACAGTGTTGTAACAATGTACAAATAGTTAAAGTACAAAAGAGAAAATAAATAAGCATAAATATGGGTTGTATTTACAATGGTGTTTGTTCTTCACTGGTTGCCCTTTTCTCGTGGTAACAGGTCACAAATCTTGCTGCTGTGATGGAACATTGTGGAATTTCACCCAGTAGATATGGGAGTTTATCAAAATTGGGTTTGTTTTCGAATTCTTTGTGTAATCTGAGGGAAATATGTGTCTCTAATATGGTCATACATTTGGCAGGAGGTTCGGGAAGTGCAGCTCAGTTTCCACCTCATTTTGTGGGCAGTGAGCACATAGCCTGTCTTCTCTTGAGAGCCAGGTCTGTCTACGGTGGCCTCTCAATAGCAAGGCTATGCTCACTGAGTCTGTACATAGTCAAAGCTTTCCTTAAGTTTGGGTCAGTCACAGTGGTCAGGTATTCTGCCACTGTGTACTCTCTGTTTAGGGTCAGTCACAGTGGTCAGGTATTCTGACACTGTGTACTCTCTGTTTAGGGTCAGTCACAGTGGTCAGATATTCTACCACTGTGTACTCTCTGTTTAGGGTCAGTCACAGTGGTCAGATATTCTGCCACACTCTGTTTAGGGTCAGTCACAGTGGTCAGGTATTCTGCCACACTCTGTTTAGGGTCAGTCACAGTGGTCAGGTATTCTGCCACTGTGTACTCTCTGTTTAGGGTCAGTCACAGTGGTCAGATATTCTGCCACTGTGTACTCTCCGTTTAGGGTCAAACAGCATTCTAGTTTGCTCTGTTTTGTTGTTAATTCTTTCCAATGTGTCAAGTAATTATCTTTTTGTTTTCTCATGATTTGGTTGGGTCTAATTGTGTTGCTGTCCTGGGGCTCTGTGGGGTGTGTTTGTGTTTGTGAACAGAGCCCCAGGACCAGCTTGCTTAGGGGACTCTTCTCCAGGTTCATCTCTCTGTAGGTGATGGCTTTGTTATCGCTTCCTTTTAGGTGGTTGTAGAATTTAACGGCTCTTTTCTGGATTTTGATCATTAGTGGGTATCGGCCTAATTCTGCTCTGCATGCATTATTTGGTGTTTTACGTTGTACTCTGAGGATATTTTTGCAGAATTCTGCGTGCAGAGTGTCAATTTGTTGTTTGTCCTATTTTGTGAAGTCTTGGTTGGTGAGCGGACCCCAGACCTCACAACCGTAAAGGGCAATGGGCTCTATGACTGATTCAAGTATTTTTAGCCAAATCCTAATTGGTATGTTGAAATTTATGTTCCTTTTGATGGCATAGAATGCCCTTCTTTCCTTGTCTCTCAGATCGTTCACAGCTTTTTTTGGTTGGACAGGTTTCTCAATTTCTTTCTTCGATTTTTTGCGTTCTTCATCAAACCATTTGTCATTGTTGTTAATTTTCTTCGGTTTTCTATTTGAGATTTTTTAGATTTGATAGGGAAGCTGAGAGGTCAAATATACTGTTAAGATTTTCTACTGCCAAGTTTACACCTTGACTATTGCAGTGGATCGTAGAATTCAATGCAGCCAGCAGGTCAAATGAATAACCAAGTCACTCAGAGACACGAATCATGATTCTCCACTCAGTAGAAAGAGTAGTGAAAAAAAAAAAATGCAGTTTGGTCAGTGAAGGATATCGGAATATTTTGCGTTAAAAGTTGTATCACAAACAAAGTACAAGGGGATTATAGTATACTGTATTCTACCGTACCTTCATGGACTCGATATAGAGGACGTATTCTACTGTACCTTCATGGACTAGATATAGAGGACGTATTCTACTGTACCTTCATGGACTAGATATAGAGAACGTATTCTACTGTACCTTCATGGACTCCATATAGAGGACGTATTCTACTGTACCTTCATGGACTAGATATAGAGGACGTATTCTACTGTACCTTCATGGACTCGATATAGAGAACGTATTCTACTGTACCTTCATGGACTAGATATAGAGGACGTATTCTACTGTACCTTCATGGACTAGATATAGAGGCCGTATTCTACCGTACCTTCATGGACTCGATATAGAGAACGTATTCTACTGTACCTTCATGGACTCGATATAGAGGACGTATTCTCGGAGCACAGGCAGGAAGTCTTCGCTCATGTCCTGGGTGAGTTCATCGAGGGCGCTGGAGCAGTTAGCCATGCAGCTGGCCACGCCCTCCAGAGGCCCCTGTAGCTCCGCCTCCGACAACGCCCAGGTAGTGTAGACAGGACCGTACTCACGCAGCTCTACCTGGTACTCTGAATACACAGTGGAGGAGGGACACAGTAGTCAGAGACAGGATAGAGAAGGGGACAGTCACCGCCCAGGTTAGACAGGACCGTAAACACACACACACACACACACACACACACACACACACACACACACACACACACACACACACACACACACACACACACACACACACACACACACACACACACACACACACACACACACACACGTCTTGTACAGCTAACCTTGTGAGTACACACAATTCAGTCCTATTCCAAATCCTATTTTCCCCAACCCCTAACCTGCACTCTGGCCCCTAACCCCGGCCCCTAACCCCGGCCCCTAACCCTGGCCCCTAACCCCGGCTCAAAACCCCGGCCCCTAACCCCGGCCCCTAACCCCGGCCCCTAACTCTAGCTCCTAACCCCGGCTCCTAACCCTGGCCCCTAACCACGGCTCCTAACCCTGGCCCCTAACCCCGGCCCCTAACCCTGGCCCCTAACCCCGGCTCCTAACCCTGGCCCCTAACCCTTATTGTAATTCTAACCCTGACACTAATTCTATCCTTAACCCTAAACCCCTAGAAACAGCATTTGACCCTGTGGGGATCAACAAAATGTCCCCAGTTGGTCAAATGTTTGTTTAATATTCTTGTGCGGACTTCTTCTTAAACACGTAGCGCACGCGCACACACACGCACACGCACACACACACACACACACACACACACACACACACACACACACACACACACACACACACACACACACACAGAGTCAGGCAGAGAGTCGGCCTACAGTGAGGAGGTGAAGGCCCTCGGAGTGTGGTGTCAGGAAAATAACCTCAAACTCAACGTCAACAAAACTAAGGAGATGTTTGTGGACTTCAGGAAACAGCAGAGGGAACACCCCCCTATCCACATCGATGGAACAGTAGTGGAGAGGGTAGCAAGTTTTAAGTTCCTCGGTGTACACATCACAGACAAACTGAATTGGTCCACTCACACAGACAGCGTGGTGAAGAAGGCACAACAGTGCCTCTTCAACGTCAGGAGGCTGAAGAAATTTGGCTCGTCACCTAAAACCCTCACAAACTTCTACAGATGCACAATCGAGAGCATCCTGGCGGGCTGTATCACCGCCTGGTACGGCAACTGCTCCGCCCACAACCGTAAGGCTCTCCAGAGGGTAGTGAGGTCTGCACAACGCATCACCGGGGGCAAACTACCTGCCTTCCAGGACACCTACAACACCCGATGTCCGAGGAAGCCCAAAAAGATCATCAAGGACAACAACCACCCGAGCCACAGCCTGTTCACCCCGCTATCATCCAGAAGGCGAGGTCAGTACAGGTGCATCAAAGCAGGGGCAGAGAGACTGAAAAAACAGCTTCTATCTCAAGGCCATCAGACTGTTAAACAGCCACCACTAACATTGAGTAGCTGCTGCCAACATACTGACTCATCTCTCGCCACTTTAATAATTGGATGTAATAAATGTATCACTAGCCACTTTAAACAATGCCACTTTATATAATGTTTACATACATTACTACATTACTCATCTCTTATGTATATACTGTACTCTACACCATCTTGCCTATGCAGCACGGCCATCGCTCATCCATATATTTACATGTACATATTCTTATTCATTCCTTTACACTCGTGTGTATAAGGAAGTTGTTGTGAAATTGTTAGATTACTTGTTAGATGTTACTGTGCGGTCGGAACTAGAAGCACAAGCATTTCGCTACAGTCGGATTAACATCTGCTAACCATGTGTATGTGACCAATACAATTGGATTTGGCAACACAGAACAGAAAAGACCCAGTAATAACCAGCGTTACCCGACTGTTCTTTGATGATTCTCTGTGCTATTCTGTCGATAGTACCCAGCTTCTGCGTGAACATATCCAGGTAGTCTCCCATAGCAGAAAACTCCACGGGTCGGCCCCTCAGCTTGTACCCTCCTGTCACGTACTTCACCGACTCCCCCATCTTAGAGAGCAGGGCTAGGCCTTGTCTCTTATTCAGGTCCTGAGGAGAAACCACAACGATTAGGGTCTTGTCTCTTATTCAGGTCCTGAGGAGAAACCACAACGATTAGGGCCTTCTCTTATTCAGGTCCTGAGGAGAAACCACAACGATTAGGGTCTTGTCTCTTATTCAGGTCCTGAGGAGAAACCACAACGATTAGGGTCTTGTCTCTTATTCAGGTCCTGAGGAGAAACCACAACGATTAGGGTCTTGTCTCTTATTCAGGTCCTGAGGAGAAACCACAACGATTAGGGCCTTCTCTTATTCAGGTCCTGAGGAGAAACCACAACGATTAGGGTCTTGTCTCTTATTCAGGTCCTGGGGAGAAAACAACACGCAGGTTAAACACAACATACAATCATACACAACGGTTAGTGTTTACCACATTACACCAACAGATGTCTCAGAGACTTTGATTGGAGATTCCTTCAAGCTTTATTCATTCACAGTGGGAGGTATGAGTCAGAAATGCCTACAGTACTGTAATGCCTACAGTATTGTAATGCCTACAGTATTGTAATGCCTACAGTATTGTAATGCCTACAGTATTGTAATGCCTACAGTACTGTAATGCCTACAGTACTGTAATGCCTACAGTACTGTAATGCCTACAGTACTGTAATGCCTACAGTACTGTAATGCCTACAGTACTGTAATGTCTACAGTATTGCAGTAATCTAACATACTACGCGTATCCAGATTGTCATACCTTCATACCGACCTTGTGCCATAACCGGGATATTCAGTAATACCGGTAATACCAGTAATATTTTCAAACCCCGCTGAGCCTCTGTAATCCTAAAGGTTAGCAAATGCTAACAAGTACACGTAAAATCCCATAGTGAATGCTAGCTAAATGCTAATGAGCGCATTGCAAACATTTCAGAAGAACATAGCAAAAAATATAAAACGCAACAATTTCACTGAGTTACATTTCATGTAAGGAAATCAGTCAATCAATGCCCTAATCAGATGACTGGGAATGCAGCTATGCATCTGTAGGTCACAGATACCTTTAAATAAAAGGGGCGTGGATCAGACAACCAGTCAGTATCTGGTGACAACCAGTTTCCCTCATTCAGCGCGACATCTCCTTCGCATAGAGTTGATCCGTTTCTGGATATTGGCGGGTACTGGAACACGCTGTCGTACACGTAGATCCAGAGCATCCCAAACATGCTTAATGGGTGACATGTCTGTTGAGTATGCAGGCCGTGGAAGAACTGGGACATTTTCAGCTGACAGGAATTGTGTACAGATCCTTGTGAAATGCATTATCACGCTGAAACATGAGGTGATGGAGGAGGATGAATGGCACGACAACAGACCTCAGGATCTCGTCACGGCAACAGACCTCAGGATCTCGTCACGGCAACAGACCTCAGGATCTCGTCACGGCAACAGACCTCAGGATCTCGTCACGGCAACAGACCTCAGGATCTCGTCACGGCAACAGACCTCAGGATCTCGTCACGGCAACAGACCTCAGGATCTCGTCACGGCAACAGACCTCAGGATCTCGTCACGGCAACAGACCTCAGGATCTCGTCACGGCAACAGACCTCAGGATCTCGTCACGGCAACAGACCTCAGGATCTCGTCACGGCAACAGACCTCAGGATCTCGTCACGGTAACAGACCTCAGGATCTCGTCACGGTAACAGACCTCAGGATCTCGTCACGGCAACAGACCTCAGGATCTCGTCACGGCATCTCTGTGCTTTCAAATTGCCGTCGATAAAATGCAATTGTGTTCGTTGTCCCATAACCATGACCTGTTCATAACGTTGACGTGAGCAAACCTCTCGAACCCACACGACGCCATATACACGGTCTGCCATCTCCCCGGTAAAACCAGGATGAATCCGTGAAGAGCACACTTCTCCAGTGTTCCACTGGCCGTTTGCCCACTGAAATCGGTCACGATGCCAAAGTGCAGTCAGGTCAAAACCCTGGTGAGAAGGACGAGCAGGTCAGCTTCCATGAGACGGTTTCTAAAAGTTTGTGTAGAAATTCTTCGGTTGAGCAAACCCACAGTTTCATCAGCTGTCCGGGTGGCTGGTCTCAGACGATCTCGCAGGTTAAATAGCCGGATGTGGAGGTCCTGGGCTGGCGTGGTTACACGCGTTCTGCGGTTTTGAGGCCGGTTGGACGTACTGCCAAATTCTCAAAAACATACAATTCTCTGGCAACAGCTCTGGTGGACATTCCTGCAATCAGCATGCCAATTGCACGCTACCTCAAAACTTGAGACATCTGTGACAAAACATTTTAAAGTGCCATTTTATTGTCCCCAGTACAAGGTGCACCTGTGTAAGGATCATGCTGTTTAATCCCCTTGTTGATATGCCACACTTGTCAGGTGGATGGATTAACAAATGTCTTCACACATTTTTGGGGAAATAAGCTTTTTGTGAGTATGGAACATTTCTGGGATCTTTTATTTCAGCTCAGCGTATTTGTTTTGTTCAGATTAGAAAATATGCCATTTAGCAGTGACTTTTATCCAAAGCGACAGTTTTTTAATGTTATTTTTTACCTTTATTTTACTAGGCAAGTCAGTTAAGAACAAATTCTTATTTTCAATGACGGCCTAGGAACAGTGGGTTAACTGCCTGTTCAGGGGCAGAACGACAGATTTGTACCTTGTCAGCTCGGGGATTCGAACTTGCTACCTTTCGGTTACTAGTCCAACGCTCTAACCACTAGGCTACCCTGCCGCCCCTACATAGTAGTGAGTACATACATTTTCATACTGGTCCCCAGTTGGAATCGAACCCACAACCCTGGTGTTGCAAGCACCATGCTCTTCCAACTGAGCTACACGTGATCTTTCACACCAGCGACCCGCTTTCGTTTCCCTGCCCTGCTGTTACACTGGTGTCAGAAGAGGGATTTCATGCCGTCTCTGATATTCCGGCTCATAACATTATAATAAGTAACTCGAAAATGCTGCACGCAAAAATACTAATATTAGATAGCAAGGCTCTTGATCCAGGAGGGGATTCTCCAGGAGTTTGATTCAGCAAGAAGCTAACCAGCTAGATCAGGGGTCTTCAACAGGCAGATCGCCAGCTAAGCTAACCAGCTAGATCAGGGGTCTTCAACGGGCAGATCTCCAGCTAAGCTAACCAGCTAGATCAGGGGTCTTCAACGGGCAGATCTCCAGCTAAGCTAACCAGCTAGATCAGGGGTCTTCAACGGGCAGATCTCCAGCTAAGCTAACCAGCTAGATCAGGGGTCTTCAACGGGCAGATCTCCAGCTAAGCTAACCAGCTAGATCAGGGGTCTTCAACGGGCAGATCTCCAGCTAAGCTAACCAGCTAGATCAGGGGTCTTCAACGGGCAGATCTCCAGCTAAGCTAACCAGCTAGATCAGGGGTCTTCAACGGGCAGATCTCCAGCTAAGCTAACCAGCTAGATCAGGGGTCTTCAATGGGCAGATCGCCAGCTAAGCTAACCAGCTAGATCAGGGGTCTTCAACGGGCAGATCGCCAGCTAAGCTAACCAGCTAGATCAGAAGAGTTTCATGGTAGAAGAGAAGAATGTCTCAGTGTGTGTAGACCATGTATCTGATGCTGTCTCAGTATGTGTAGACCATGTATCTAATGCTGTCTCAGTATGTGTAGACCATGTATCTGATGCGGTCTCAGTATGTGTAGACCATGTATCTGATGCTGTCTCAGTATGTGTAGACCATGTATCTGATGCTGTCTCAGTATGTATAGACCATGTATCTGATGCTGTCTCAGTATGTGTAGACCATGTATCTGATGCTGTCTCAGTATGTGTAGACCATGTATCTGATGCTGTCTCAGTATGTATAGACCATGTATCTGATGCTGTCTCAGTATGTATAGACCATGTATCTGATGCTGTCTCAGTATGTGTAGACCATGTATCTGATGCTGTCTCAGTATGTATAGACCATGTATCTGATGCTGTCTCAGTATGTATAGACCATGTATCTGATGCTGTCTCAGTATGTGTAGACCATGTATCTGATGCTGTCTCAGTATGTGTAGACCATGTATCTGATGCTGTCTCAGTATGTGTAGACCATGTATCTGATGCTGTCTCAGTATGTGTAGACCATGTATCTGATGCTGTCTCAGTATGTATAGACCATGTATCTGATGCTGTCTCAGTATGTATAGACCATGTATCTGATGCTGTCTCAGTATGTGTAGACCATGTATCTGATGCTGTCTCAGTATGTATAGACCATGTATCTGATGCTGTCTCAGTATGTGTAGACCATGTATCTGATGCTGTCTGGACAGTGAAACAGCACCTCTTTGTCTCATTTGATTGATTGATGCCAGAAATCATTTGGCCTCACTTGATACATTTGTTAAAATAAAAATAATGGGTTGTCCTGGTGCAGCAAAACATCCCTAAGGGTGGCCAGATTGGATTTGGCTTCACACCAATCAAATACAGCAAAATGCCTCCCAAGGGTGGCCAGGTTGGATTTGGCTTCACACCAATCAAATCTAGCAAAACACCCCCAAGGGTGGCCAGGTTGGATTTGGCTTCACACCAATCAAATCCTAAACATCATTTTATTTTCTGGCCTGCTTGTGTTGATGTCCTGCAGTAGGTAGCTAACGAAATATGCCCTTTTCTTAAGCCATGGACAGAGAGATCATTGATTTCCTGAAGAAACTATCCCTCTTCCTCTATTGGTCCAAATGACCAGGTTATTAACTAGCTAGTCAGTGGGGTAACAGGGCTGAACAAAGTGTCAACAAATGATGAACAACTTAGACGCGTGAGTAGTTTCAGAACGGCCCACGACATTGTTTATGAATGTGAAATGCTGTGCTGGTAATCTGCTATAGGGAGATAAAATGCTGTGCTGGTAATCTGCTATAGGGAGATAAAATGCTGTGCTGGTAATCTGCTATAGGGAGATAAAATGCTGTGCTGGTAATCTGCTATAGGGAGATAAAATGCTGTGCAGGTAATCTGCTATAGGGAGATAAAATGCTGTGCTGGTAATCTGCTATAGGGAGATAAAATGCTGTGCTGGTAATCTGCTATAGGGAGATAAAATGCTGTGCAGGTAATCTGCTATAGGAGATAAAATGCTGTGCTGGTAATCTGCTATAGGGAGATAAAATGCTGTGCAGGTAATCTGCTATAGGGAGATAAAATGCTGTGCAGGTAATCTGCTATAGGGAGATAAAATGCTGTGCTGGTAATCTGCTATAGGGAGATAAAATGCTGTGCTGGTAATCTGGGTCAGATGTTTCAACATGGTTTGTTGAAAAGCAGGCCGTATTCGCTGTCGTCATGGTAATGGTGTAACCATGACGCTAACGAATCTGCACTCGCTTGTTTCTCATTCAGAAACAAATGGTACAACCAAGCCTTATTATTATCTGAGAGATGTTTTTCCATAGTCGCACAGTGCACCCAAATTACAACCTCCCGTCTACGGAAAAAAATATTTTGTTGCATATTTGGGATTTGGCATTTTAGAGTTTCTGACTGCAGGTATTTACTTAAAAAAGTAACTACAAATATTCAAATGAATATAAAAATATATATATATCACAAAAAATGGCAAAATTGACATGATAGAAAAATGATCCCGTTGCTATATACCCCGGTATAGAGTATATACGGTATACTGCCCACGCCTATACCTTAGCAGAGAGGAAGGCATTGAAGTGTTCGTTGAACGACAGGACAGGATGGTCAGCCACTCTTCAGGAACTTATCCAGAGCCTTCCTTCTCGTCTCAACAAACTCCTCAGAGAACCGGTCCACCACCCCTTCATCACAAACTTCTCAGGGAGGGGCTGGAGGGGGCAGAGAGAGAGAGGGGGAAGAGAGAGAGATAGGGGAAGAGAGAGAGAGAGGGGAAGAGAGAGAGGGGGAAGAGAGAGAGAGAGGTAGGGGGCAGAGAGAGAGAGAGATAGAGAGAGAGAGAGAGGGGGAAGAGAGAGAAGAGAGAGAGAGGGAAGAGAGAGAAAGAGAGAGAGAGGGAAGAGAGAGAGAGAGAGAGAGAGAGAGGGGGAAGAGAGAGAGAGAGAGAGAGAGAGAGAGAGAGAGAGAGAGAGAGAGAGAGAGAGAGAGAGAGAGAGAGAGAGAGAGAGAGAGAGAGAGAGAGAGAGAGAGAGAGAGAGAGAGAGAGAGAGAGAGAGAGAGAGAGAGAGAGAGAGAGAGAGAGAGAGAGAGAGAGAAAGAGATAGGGGCAGAGAGAGAGAGAGGTAGGGGGCAGAGAGAGAGAGAGAGAGAGAGAGAGAGAGGTGGGGGCAGAGAGAGAGAGAGAGAGAGAGAGAGAGAGAGAGAGAGAGAGAGAGAGAGAGAGAGAGAGAGAGAGAGAGATAGAAAAGAGAGAGAGATAGGGGCAGAGAGAGAGAAGAGAGAGAGAAAGAGATAGGGGCAGAGAGAGAGAGAGAAGAGAGAAAGAGATAGGGGCAGAGAGAGAGAGAGAGAGAGAGAGAAATAGGGGGCAGAGAGAAGAGGAGAGGAGAGAGTCATTCCTCTTGGTTAGTGGGGAAACAGGGGTTCAGATCCTACCAGTTACGCTTGTACATAACTTACTGGTATGAGATGTGTAGTCTAGGTTTAGGGGTCAGGGTTAACTTACTGGTATGAGATGTGTAGTCTAGGGTTAGGGGTCAGGGTTAACTTACTGGTATGAGATGTGTGGGCTGAGTGTCCTCCAGCTTGGTCCTGAGCCAGTCAAAGTCCTGGTAGCGCCTCCTGACAGAGTACTCTGGTAGGTCAAACTCCACCCGCGTTGTCTGGAGAGAGAGGGTTACACTGTGTTACCTAAAAGACTAAAACCTCACAGAATACTGCCAAGAAACAACGACAATTTATCTCAACCAATGGCAATAGGGGTTTTGTAGGTGATGCCGCCCTGTAATAAGCATAAATATTGATCTTGTAAAATCCCAGCGCTCCTCTCCTGGGTGCTGTTGGAGAGATGCATCACTGCGGCGCTCCAACAACCTTCCGTCCAAAACACATCCTGTTAAATCGTGATATGATCAGCTGTTCCTGGACAACTGTGTGATCACGCTCTCCGTAGCCGAAGACTTTCAAACAGGTCAACATTCACAAGGCCGCAGGGCCAGACGGAATACCAGGACGTGTACTCAAAGCATGCGCTGGCAACTGACATTTTCAAACTCTCCCTGTCCGAGTCTGTAATACCGGCATGTTTTAACCAGACCACCATAGTCTCTGTGCCCAAGAACACTAAGGTAACCTACCTTAATGACTTCCGACCCGTAGCACTCACATCTGTAGCCATGAAGTGCTTTGAAAGGCTGGTCATGGCTGAGATAAACACCAACATCCCAGAAACCCTAGATGTCTTCAATTTGCATACTGCCCCAACAGATCCACAGATGACGACTTTATTGAAATCCAGAATGCACCTGGATAAAAGGAACACCTACCTGAGAATGCTTTCATTGACTACAGCTCAGCGCTCAACATCATAGTGTCTTCAAAGCTCATCACTAAGCTAAGGATCCTGGGACTAAACACCTCCCTCTGCAACTGGATCCTGACTTCCTGACGGGCCGCCCCAGGTGGAAAGGGAGGTAACAACACATCCGCCCACGCTGATCCTTAACATGGGGCCCCTCAGGGGTGCGTGCTAAGTCCCCTCCTGTACTCCCTGTTCACTCATGACTGCACGGCCAGGCACAACTCCAACACCATCATCAAGTTTGCCGATGAAAACAGTGGAAGGCCTGATCACCAACAATGATGAGGAGGTCAGGTCAGAGTCCTGACCGTACAACAAACTCTTCCTCAACGGGATCAAGACAAAGGAGATGGACTACAGGAAAAAGAGTACCCGAGCACACTCCCATTCTCATCGACGGGGCTGCAGTAGAGCAGTTTGAGAGCTTCAAGTTCCTTGGTGTCCACATCACCAACAAACTAACATGGTCCAAGCACACCAAGACAGTCGTGAAGAAGGCACGACAACAAAACCTATTCCCCTTCAAGAGACTGAAAAGATTTGTACCCCCTGTATAGAGCCTCCACATTGACTCTGTACCGGTACCCCCTGTATATAGCCTCCACATTGACTCTGTTCCGTAATACCCTGTATATAACCTCCACCTTGACTCTGTACCGGTACACCCTGTATATAGCCTCCACATTGACTCTGTACCGGTACCCCCTGTATATAGCCTCCACATTGACTCTGTTCCGTAATACCCTGTATATAACCTCCACATTGACTCTGTACCGGTACCCCCTGTATATAGCCTGCACATTGACTCTGTACCGGTACCCCCTGTATATAGCCTCCACATTGACTCTGTACCCCGGACACCTGCTCGGATATAACAGCCTCTACTCTTCTGGGAAGGCTTTCCACTAGATGTTGGAACATTGCTGCTATAACAGCCTCCACTCCTCTGGGAAGGCCTTCCACTAGATGTTGGAACATTGCTGCTATAACAGCCTCCACTCTTCTGGGAAGGCCTTCCACTAGATGTTGGAACATTGCTGCTATAACAGCCTCCACTCTTCTGGGAAGGCTTTCCACTAGATGTTGGAACATTGCTGCTATAACAGCCTCCACTCTTCTAGGAAGGCTTTCCACTAGATGTTGGAACATTGCTGCTATAACAGCCTCCACTCTTCTGGGAAGGCTTTCCACTAGATGTTGGAACATTGCTGCTATAACAGCCTCCACTCTTCTGGGAAGGCCTTCCACTAGATGTTGGAACATTGCTGCTATAACAGCCTCCACTCTTCTGGGAAGGCTTTCCTCTAGATGTAGGAACATTGCTGCTATAACAGCCTCCACTCTTCTGGGAAGGCCTTCCACTAGATGTTGGAACATTGCTGCTATAACAGCCTCCACTCTTCTGGGAAGGCATTCCACTAGATGTAGGAACATTGCTGCTATAACAGCCTCCACTCTTCTGGGAAGGCCTTCCACTAGATGTCGGAACATTGCTGCTATAACAGCCTCCACTCCTCTGGAAAGGCCTTCCACTAGATGTTGGAACATTGCTGCTATAACAGCCTCTACTCTTCTGGGAAGGCCTTCCACTAGATGTTGGAACATTGCTGCTATAACAGCCTCTACTCTTCTGGGAAGGCCTTCCACTAGATGTTGGAACATTGCTGCTATAACAGCCTCCACTCTTCTGGGAAGGCTTTCCACTAGATGTTGGAACATTGCTGCTATAACAGCCTCCACTCTTCTGGGAAGGCTTTCCACTAGATGTTGGAACATTGCTGCTATAACAGCCTCCACTCTTCTGGGAAGGCTTTCCACTAGATGTTGGAACATTGCTGCTATAACAGCCTCCACTCTTCTGGGAAGGCCTTCCACTAGATGTTGGAACATTGCTGCTATAACAGCCTCCACTCTTCTGGGAAGGCTTTCCACTAGATGTTGGAACATTGCTGCTATAACAGCCTCCACACTTCTGGGAAGGCCTTCCACTAGATGTCGGAACATTGCTGCTATAACAGCCTCCACTCTTCTGGGAGGCTTTCCACTAGATGTCGGAACATTGCTGCTATAACAGCCTCCACTCTTCTGGGAGGCTTTCCACTAGATGATGGAACATTGCTGCTATAACAGCCTCTACTCTTCTGGGAAGGCCTTCCACTAGATGTTGGAACTTTTCTGCGGGGACTAGCTTCTATTCAACCACAAGAGCATTAGGGAGGTCGGGCACTGATGTTGGCTGATTAGGCCTGGCTCGCAGTCGGCGCTCCAATTCATCCCAAAGGTGTTCGATGGGGTTGAGGTCAGGGCTATGTGCAGGCCAGTCAAGTTTTTCCACACCGATCTCAACAAACCTGCTTTGTGCACGGAGGCATTGTCATGTTGAAACAGGAAAGGGCCTTCCCTAAACTGTTGTCACAAATTTGGAAGCACAGAATCATCTAGTATGACATTGTATGCTGTAGCGTTAAGATTTCCCTTCACTGGAACTAAGAGGCCCGAACCATGAAGAACAGCGGCAGGCCATTATAATACTCCTCAGCAACCCACACGCAAAACATCTTCCCACAGCCAGAACAACAGCTTGGGACTTCATTCCACAACTTCCCTGGTCTGGAAGATTTTCCAATGAGCAGTCTTGGTGTCTGATCAGGAGGGAAATGAGGAGGAAGAAATTAAGGAAATAACACAGTTCCCTCACTAAGTTGGTCTATTGGATGAGTCGCCCGGCCTATTGGATGAGTCGCCCGGCCTATTGGATGAGTCGGTCGGCCTATTGGATGAGTCGGTCGGTCTATTGGATAAGTCGGTCGGCCTATTGGATGAGTCGGTTGGTCTATTGGATGAGTCGGTTGGTCTATTGGATGAGTCGGTTGGTCTATTGGATGAGTCGGTTGGTCTATTGGATGAGTCGGTTGGTCTATTGGATGAGTCGCCCGGCCTATTGGATGAGTCGGTCGGCCTATTGGACGAGTCGGTCGGCCTATTGGACGAGTCGGTCGGCCTATTGGACGAGTCGCTCGGCCTATTGGACGAGTCGCTCAGCCTATTGGACGAGTCGGTCGGTCTATTGGTTGACAATATAAAACACAGAATTCTAATTGTAAGAATGCTCATTGAATGTAAGGGCACTCTAAAAACATTTTAGAGTGTCATTTTATTGTCCCCAGTACAAGGCGCACCTGTGTAATGATCATGCTGTTTAATCGGCTTCTTGATATGCCACACCTGTCAGGTGGACGGATTATCTTGGCAAAGGAGAAATGCTCATTAACAGGGATGTAAACAAATTTGTGCACAAAATGTGCGTAATGGAACATTTCGGGGATATTTTTTTTTAGCTCGTGAAACATGGGATCAACATGTTACATGTTGTGTTTTTATTTTTGTTCAGTATACCATGCTTCCATCCACATTACAGGTAATATTTTCCACATCTCCTGGGCGGACCTACCTTAGTGGCGACCATGTAGGTGATGTAGGTCTCCATAGTGGAGACGTGTTTCTTCGGGTCTTCGACGGTAACAAAGAGGTCACGTGTCTCTCCATCCAGGTCGTCATCCAGCTGCAGCCGGTTCAGGAGGGAAGATGAGGAGGCGGGACTAGATGTCTCCACCGGCGTCCCATTGGGCAGACTCAGGTCCTAGTAGCAGAAAACAAGTAAATAGCAACATAATTAGTACGCCTGTGTCCCAAATGGCACCCTATTGGGCCCTGGTCAAAAGTAGCGCACTATGTAGGGAATAGGGTGTCATAGGGCTCTGGCCAAAGGTAGCGCACTATGTAGGGAATAGGGTGTCATAGGCTATTATTATCCACCGGTGTTTTACAGACCAGGTGCTGCCTGAGGAGTGCCTGAGCCCAGACAGGAGGTCTGCATCCCAAATGGTACCTTTAATTAAAGCACTAACTTAGGCCAGAGCCTCAAACGGAGAGCAATATATAAAAAGGGGAATAGGTCTGCGGTCAGCTGCCAGTCCTGAGCTAGTAGCTAGGACCCCTGCTGGTGGTTTGGATTTTGAGCCTGGCTGCTCTCTGACTGTTGCCGATTCCTCTGCAGATTGCTTTTGTGACGGGCTTGAGAACCTGGACATGGCGCCGGCGATAACGGCCTCAGAGCTTCAGGACAGCAGCTTACGATGAGCTCCAAGGTCCCTTCTCTCTTGGAGCACAGCGGGCATGCAGGAGTTTCCACTTTGCCCCCTGCAGAACAGGTTTGATGAGCTGGGTAGGACATCATGCACCCAGGACTCAGGAACTTAATGCGGTGTGGTTCTGCCTGCCAAGGGTCAGTCTACAAGACTTTCCTGTCCACCTCCTGCTGCGGCCTCGTCCAGACACCTTGCCGTCTCAATCCCACTGCTCTACTGGACCTCTCCTCTTCCACAGACCTTCCTCTCAAACTTCTTGACAGTGGAGATAGGGACTTCGTAGATGAGCAGAGGACAGAGTATTCTTGGGAGGATGCCATGCTGATACATCCGTGCTTTTAACTTGCCGGGCATTTCTGACCGGTCAACCTCTCTCAGCGAGCTTCTCCAGGTCCTGACAGTTGGCCTGGATTTATGTTGTGTCCTTCAGGCTGCTGTTAAACACCTGGCCAAGGCTCTTAACTGGCTTAACCGAGACGGTGGGGATCAGTGTCCCTGCGAAGTGGAATCTGTCTACGGCCTTGCCCTTCTTCAAAACCATCAACCCTGATTTTGTTGGCTTCAAGCTCATTCACGCCCATTCAATCAGCTTCTCCAATCAGCTTCTCCAACCCAGAATTCACCTGCTTCCTGACACTGACTCTGTCAGGTTGTCCATAAAGGCTCCGATTGGTGGTTGTCGCTGCCCGGGAATTGGTTCGGGGCAATCAGCTTCAGCAGACGTCATAATCATGTTAAATCGCCAGGGAAAAACAGGATCACAGGGATGGTGCAGCCTGGGATAATTCCCACCTCCTCTGCAACTCTGATGTTACTGACCCTGATGAGGTCTGCCACTCTGTCTGGGACATGGTGTTTTGTCATTGTAGTCTGCAACAGCTTGTGAGGGATCGACCCGTAGGCGTTGGCAAGGTCAAGCCAGAGCACTGCCAGGTTTGGTTCCGGGGACCCAGCACTCAGCGTCAGAAGACTTGTTACCTTGACTAACCAGTGCCCCCGCACATTGACTCTGTACCGTAACACCCTGTATATAGCCTCCACATTGACTCTGTACTGGTACCCCCTGTATATAGCCTCCACATTGACTCTGTAACGGTACCCCCTGTATATAGCCTCCACATTGACTCTGTACTGGTACCCCCTGTATATAGTCTCCACATTGACTCTGTACCGTAACACCCTGTATATAGTCTCCACATTGACTCTGTACCGGTACCCCCTGTATATAGCCTCCACATTGACACTGTACTGGTACCCCCTGTATATAGCCTCCACATTGACTCTGTACCGGTACCCCCTGTATATAGCCTCCACATTGACTCTGTACCGGTACCCCCTGTATATAGCCTCCACATTGACTCTGTACTGGTACCCCCTGTATATAGCCTCCACATTGACTCTGTACCGGTACCCCCTGTATATAGCCTCCACATTGACTCTGTACTGGTACCCCCTGTATATAACCTCCACATTGACTCTGTACTGGTACCCCCTGTATATAGCCTCCACATTGACTCTGTACCGGTACCCCCTGTATATAGCCTCCACATTGACTCTGTACCGGTACCCCCTGTATATAGCCTCCACCTTGACTCTGTACCGGTACCCCCTGTATATAGCCTCCACATTGACTCTGTACTGGTACCCCTGTATATAGCCTCCACATTGACTCTGTAACGGTACCCTGTATATAGCCTCCACATTGACTCTGTACTGGTACCCCTGTATATAGCCTCCACATTGACTCTGTACTGGTACCCTGTATATAGCCTCCACATTGACTCTGTACCGGTACCCCCTGTATATAGCCTCCACATTGACTCTGTACTGGTACCCCCTGTATATAGCCTCCACATTGACTCTGTACTGGTACCCCCTGTATATAGCCTCCACATTGACTCTGTACTGGTACCCCCTGTATATAGCCTCCACATTGACTCTGTACTGGTACCCCTGTATATAGCCTCCACATTGACTCAGTACCGGTACCCCCTGTATATAGCCTCCACATTGACTCTGTACCGGTACCACCTGTATATAGCCTCCCATTGACTCTGTACTGGTACCCCCTGTATATAGCCTCCACATTGACTCTGTACCAGTACCCTGTATATAGCGTCCACATTGACTCTGTACCGGTACCCCTGTATATAGCCTCCACATTGACTCTGTACCGGTACCCACCTGTATATAGCCTCCACATTGACTCTGTACCGGTACCCCCTGTATATAGCCTCCACATTGACTCTGTACTGGTACCCCCCCTGTATATAGCCTCCACATTGACTCTGTACCAGTACCCTGTATATAGCCTCCACATTGACTCTGTACCGGTACCCCCTGTATGCGCCTCCAAGATGACTCTGTACCGGTACCCCCCTGTATATAGCCTCCACTGACTCTGTACTGGTACCCCCTGTATATAGCCTCCACATTGACTCTGTACCGGTACCCCTGTATATAGCCTCCACATTGACTCTGTACCGGTACCCCCTGTATATAGCCTCCACATTGGACTCTGTACTGGTACCCCCTGTATATAGCCTCCACATTGACTCTGTACCGGTACCCCCTGTATATAGCCTCCACATTGACTCTGTACTGGTACCCCCTGTATATAGCTCCACATTGACTCTGTACCGGTACCCCCTGTATATAGCCTCCACATTGACTCTGTACTGGTACCCCTGTATATAGCCTCCACATTGACTCTGTACCAGTACCCCCTGTATATAGCCTCCACATTGACTCTGTACCGGTACCCCCTGTATATAGCCTCCACATTGACTCTGTACCGGTACCCCCTGTATATAGCCTCCACATTGACTCTGTACTGGTACCCCCTGTATATAGCCTCCACATTGACTCTGTACTGGTACCCCCTGTATATAGCCTCCACATTGACTCTGTACTGGTACCCCCTGTATATAGCCTCCACATTGACTCTGTACTGGTACCCCCTGTATATAGCCTCCACATTGACTCTGTACTGGTACCCCCTGTATATAGCCCCACATTGACTCTGTACTGGTACCCCTGTATATAGCCCCTCCACATTGACTCTGTACTGGTACCCCTGTATATAGCCTCCACATTGACTCTGTACTGGTACCCCCTGTATATAGCCTCCACATTGACTCTGTACTGGTACCCCCTGTATATAGCCTCCACATTGACTCTGTACTGGTACCCCTGTATATAGCCTCCACATTGACTCTGTACTGGTACCCCCTGTATATAGCCTCCACATTGACTCTGTACTGGTACCCCTGTATATAGCCTCCACATTGACTCTGTACTGGTACCCCCTGTATATAGCCTCCACATTGACTCTGTACCGGTACCCCCTGTATATAGCCTCCACATTGACTCTGTACTGGTACCCCCTGTATAGAGCCTCCACATTGACTCTGTACTGGTACCCCTGTATATAGCCTCCACATTGACTCTGTACTGGTACCCCCTGTATATAGCCTCCACATTGACTCTGTACCGGTACCCCCTGTATAGAGCCTCCACATTGACTCTGTACTGGTACCCCCTGTATAGAGCCTCCACATTGACTCTGTACTGGTACCCCCTGTATATAGCCTCCACATTGACTCTGTACTGGTACCCCCTGTATATAGCCTCCACATTGACTCTGTACTGGTACCCCTGTATATAGCCTCCACATTGACTCTGTACCGGTACCCCTGTATAGAGCCTCCACATTGACTCTGTACTGGTACCCCCTGTATAGAGCCTCCACATTGACTCTGTACTGGTACCCCCTGTATATAGCCTCCACATTGACTCTGTACTGGTACCCCCTGTATAGAGCCTCCACATTGACTCTGTACCAGTACCCCCTGTATAGAGCCTCCACATTGACTCTGTACTGGTACCCCCTGTATATAGCCTCCACATTGACTCTGTACCGGTACCCCCTGTAGAGCCTCCACATTGACTCTGTACTGGTACCCTCTGTATATAGCCTCCACATTGACTCTGTACTGGTACCCCCTGTATATAGCCTCTACATTGACTCTGTACTGGTACCCCCTGTATATAGCCTCTACATTGACTCTGTACTGGTACCCCCTGTATATAGCCTCTACATTGACTCTGTACTGGTACCCCCTGTATATAGCCTCTACATTGACTCTGTACTGGTACCCCCTGTATATAGCCTCTACATTGACTCTGTACTGGTACCCCCTGTATATAGCCTCTACATTGACTCTGTACTGGTAATTCTGTATATAGCCTCTACATTGACTCTGTACTGGTACCCCCTGTATATAGCCTCCACATTGACTCTATACTGGTACACCCTGTATATAGCCTCCACATTGACTCTGTACTGGTACCCCCTGTATATAGCCTCCACATTGACTCTGTACTGGTACCCCCTGTATATAGCCTCTACATTGACTCTGTACTGGTACCCCCTGTATATAGCCTCCACATTGACTCTGTACTGGTACCCCCTGTATATAGCCTCTACATTGACTCTGTACTGGTACCCCCTGTATAGAGCCTCCACATTGACTCTGTACCAGTACCCCCTGTATAGAGCCTCCACATTGACTCTGTACCAGTACCCCCTGTATATAGCCTCCACATTGACTCTGTACCAGTACCCCCTGTATATAGCCTCCACATTGACTCTGTACCAGTACCCCCTGTATAGAGCCTCCACATTGACTCTGTACCAGTACCCCCTGTATATAGCCTCTACATTGACTCTGTACTGGTACCCCCTGTATATAGCCTCCACATTGACTCTGTACCAGTACCCCCTGTATAGAGCCTCCACATTGACTCTGTACCAGTACCCCCTGTATATAGCCTCCACATTGACTCTGTACCAGTACCCCTGTATATAGCCTCCACATTGACTCTGTACCAGTACCCCTGTATAGAGCCTCCACATTGACTCTGTACCGGTACCCTGTATATATCCTCCACATTGACTCTGTACCGGTACCCCTGTATATATCCTCCACATTGACTCTGTACTGGTACCCCCTGTATATAGCCTCTACATTGACTCTGTACTGGTACCCCCTGTATAGAGTCTCCACATTGACTCTGTACTGGTACCCCCTGTATATAGCCTCCACATTGACTCTGTACTGGTACACCCTGTATATAGCCTCCACATTGACTCTGTACTGGTACCCCCTGTATATAGCCTCTACATTGACTCTGTACTGGTACCCCGTATATAGCCTCCACATTGACTCTGTACTGGTACCCCTGTATATAGCCTCCACATTGACTCTGTACTGGTACACCCTGTATATAGCCTCTACATTGACTCTGTACCGGTACCCCCTGTATATAGCCTCTACATTGACTCTGTACTGGTACCCCCTGTATATAGCCTCCACATTGACTCTGTACTGGTACACCCTGTATATAGCCTCCACATTGACTCTGTACTGGTACCCCTGTATATAGCCTCTACATTGACTCTGTACTGGTACCCCCTGTATATAGCCTCCACATTGACTCTGTACTGGTACCCCTGTATATAGCCTCTACATTGACTCTGTACTGGTACCCCTGTATATAGCCTCCACATTGACTCTGTACCAGTACCCCCTGTATAGAGCCTCCACATTGACTCTGTACCAGTACCCCCCTGTATATAGCCTCCACATTGACTCTGTACCAGTACCCCTGTATATAGCCTCCACATTGACTCTGTACCAGTACCCCCTGTATAGAGCCTCCACATTGACTCTGTACCAGTACCCCCTGTATAGAGCCTCTACATTGACTCTGTACCGGTACTTCTGTATATATCCTCCACATTGACTCTGTACCGGTACCCCCTGTATATATCTCCACATTGACTCTGTACTGGTACCCCTGTATATAGCCTCCACATTGACTCTGTACCAGTACTCCCTGTATATAGCCTCCACATTGACTCTGTA
>NW_025749837.1:7500-22289 GCF_021184085.1 Oncorhynchus gorbuscha | reverse complement strand
TCAGCTTTCATCTGTCTACCCCCAACCCTCATCCCTCTACTCTTTATTTCAGCAACTGATTATGTCCCAGATTAGTTATGGATTAGACAGGGTATAAATTGTCTCAAAGTGAAAGCCCAACAACACAACCATTATAGATCTTGTATAGATCCAGGCGGATACGTCATTCTATGGGCCCTGGAGTGTACAGGATGCCACCACTCTGAGAAACAGGCAGGTAACGAGACAAGGCTTTTTATGTCTCGGTCCACATTCCAAATTGCACCCTATTCCCTACAAAGTGCACTACTTTTGACAAGGGCCTATATATTTGTAGTGCACTATGTAAGGAATAGAATGTCATTTGGGATGTAGCCTTAGACACTCTGCATGACCTTTTAGCTTCCGTCAGATGAATTGAGAGGTGGCAGTGAGTTTGTAAATGAACGCAATGTAAGGGTTTTCTTCCATCGAAGGAGAGGAGGACCAAAATGCAGCGTGGTTAGAGTTCATGGTATTTAATACGAGAAACTCAACATGAACACAATAACAACCAACGTGGCAAAACCCGAAACAGACCTTTCTGGTGCAGAGAACACAGACAGGAAACAACCACCCACAAACCCCAACACAGTCCTATCTGGTGCAGAGAACACAGACAGGAAACAACCACCCACAAACCCCAACACAGACCTATCTGGTGCAGAGAACACACAGACAGGAAACAACCACCCACAAACCCCAACACAGTCCTATCTGGTGCAGAGAACACACAGACAGGAAACAACCACCCACAAACCCCAACACAGTCCTATCTGGTGCAGAGAACACACAGACAGGAAACAACCACCCACAAACCCCAACACAGTCCTATCTGGTGCAGAGAACACACAGACAGGAAACAACCACCCACAAACCCCAACACAGTCCTATCTGGTGCAGAGAACACACAGACAGGAAACAACCACCCACAAACCCCAACACAGTCCTATCTGGTGCAGAGAACACACAGACAGGAAACAACCACCCACAAACCAACACAGTCCTATCTGGTGCAGAGAACACAGACAGGAAACAACCACCCACAAACCCCAACACAGTCCTATCTGGTGCAGAGAACACACAGACAGGAAACAACCACCCACAAACCCCAACACAGTCCTATCTGGTGCAGAGAACACAAAGACAGGAAACAACCACCCACAAACCCCCAACACAGTCCTATCTGGTGCAGAGAACACACAGACAGGAAACAACCACCCACAAAATACCCACAGAATATGGCTGCCTAAATATGGTTCCCAATCAGAGACAAGGATAGACAGCTGCCTCTAATTGAGGACCAATCTAGGCAACCATAGACATACAATATACCTAGAAAGGGACAGCCTCATAAACATTTTTTTTAAAAACTAGACAAGACAAAAAACACATACAGCACCCATGTCACACCCTGACCTAACCAAAATAACAAGGAAAACAAAGAATACTAAGGTCAGGGTGTGACACGCAAATACGATTCTAAACTTTGTAGAATGTTTTTGAAAAAAATATTTTTGAAATGTATTTTCAAAATCGTGATAACACGTTCATCTAAAATGACTTTCTAAAATCAGGATACTTTTGAAGAAATCTAGGAAACAATTTCAGAGTAATTGTCAATCCAACGTCGTTTGATGTTGCTTTTGTTAGCAGGTCACGTATGTTGGTATTTTTCTACAGTAGGTTGACGTGTCAAGGTCTGGAACAATGACACATAGGACAAATCAACACCTGTCTTCTCAAACAGCGACCACACCGGACTCACAAAACACCTGTCTTCTCAAACAGCGACTACACCGGACTCACAAAACACCTGTCTTCTCAAACAGCGACCAGACCTGAGTCATAAAACACCTGTCTTCTCAAACAGCGACCAGACCTGAGTCATAAAACACCTGTCTTCTCAAACAGTGACCACACCTGAGTCATAAAAAACCTGTCTTCTCAAACAGTGACCACACCTGAGTCATGAAACACCTGTCTTCTCAAACAGTGACCACACCTGACTCATAAAACACCTGTCTTCTCAAACAGCGACCAGACCTGAGTTATAAAACACCTGTCTTCTCAAACAGCGACCACACCAGACTCACAAAACACCTGTCTTCTCAGAGACTACACCAGACTCACAAAACACCTGGTCTTCTCAGAGACTAGCACCAGACTCATAAAACACTCTGTCTTCAAACAGCCACTCACTGACTCATAAACACCTGTTCCTCAAACAGAGACTACACCAGACTCATAAAACACCTGTCATCTCAAACAGCAACCAGACCTGAGTCATGAAACACCTGTCTTCTCAAAAACCGACCACCAGACTCACAAAACACCTGTCTTCAAACAGCGACCAGACCTGAGTCATAAAACACCTGTCTTCTCAAACAGTGACCAGACCTGAGACGTAAAACACCTGTCTTCTCAAAAACAGTGACTACACCAGACTCATAAAACACCTGTCTTCTCAAACAGTGACTACACCAGACTCATAAAACACCTGTCTTCAAACAGCGACCAGACCTGAGTTATAAAACACCTGTCTTCTCAAACAGAGACAACACCAGAGTCATAAAACACCTGTCTTCTCAAACAGCGACCACACCAGACTCACAAAAACACCTGTCTTCTCAAACAGCGACCAGACCTGAGTCACAAACACCTGTCTTCTCAAACAGCGACCAGACCTGAGTTATAAAACACCTGTCTTCTCAAACAACATTGACCAGACCTGAGTTATAAAACACCTGTCTTCTCAAACAGAGACAACACCAGAGTCATAACACCTGTCTTCTCAAACATCGACTACACCAGACTCACAAAACACCTGTCTTCTCAGAGAATACACCAGACTCATAAAACTCCTGTCTTCTCAAACAGCGACTACACCAGACTCATAAAACACCTGTCTTCAAACAGCGACCAGACCTGAGTTATAAAACACCTGTCTTCTCAAACAGAGACAACACCAGAGTCATAAAACACCTGTCTTATCAAACATCGACTACACCAGACTCACAAAACACCTGTCTTCTCAGAGACTACACCAGACTCATAAAACACCTGTCTTCAAACAGCGACTACACCAGACTCACAAACACCTGTCTTCTCAAACACCTGTCTTCAAACACCGACCACACACCAGACTCACAAAACACCTGTCTTCTCAAACAGCCACCAGACCAGAGTCTTCTCAAACAGTAAAAGACTCACAAAACACCTGTCTTCTCAAACAGCGACTACACCAGACTCACAAAACACCTGTCTTCTCAAACAGCGACCACACCAGACTCACAAAACACCTGTCTTCTCAAACAGACTACACCAGACTCACAAAACACCTGTCTTCTCAAACACCGACCACACCAGAGTCATAAAAACACCTGTCTTCTCAAACAGCGACTACACCTTCTCAGACTCACAAAACACCTGTCTTCTCAAACAGCGACCACACCAGTGTCATAAAACACCTGTCTTCTCAAACAGTGACCACACCAGACTCACAAAACACCTGTCTTCTCAAACAGCGACTACACCAGACTCATAAAACACCTGTCTTCTCAATCAGCGACCAGACCTGAGTCATAAAACACCTGTCTTCTCAAACAGTGACCACACCTGAGTCATAAAACACCTGTCTTCTCAAACAGCGACTACACCAGACTCATAAAACACCTGTCTTCTCAATCAGCGGCCAGAGTCATAAAACCACAGAGGCATTATTTACACCTATCCTTCAGTACTTCTCTACAAAGTCCTGACCAGCTAGGAGACCAGAAAATAATAATTTATACCAGGAGAGCAATTCCACGACTTGGCTAACATAGCTAACGTGGCTAATATAGCTAACATAGCTAACATAGCTAACATAGCTAACATAACTAACATAGCTAACGTGGCTAACATAGCTAACGTGGCTAACATAGCTAACGTGGCTAACATAGCTAACATAGCTAACATAGCTAACATAACTAACATAGCTAACGTGGCTAACATAGCTAACGTGGCTAACATAGCTAACGTGGCTAACGTGGCTAACATAGCTAACGTGGCTAACATAGCTAACATAGCTAACGTGGCTAACATAGCTAACATAGCTAACCTCCTGACCAGTCTTCCATTCATTGCTCAAACACATGTATCATCTCTACTTTATATGTAGTTTTGTTAAAGAGTCAGTGAAGAACAAATTCTTATTTTCAATGACGGCCTAGGAACAGTGGGTTAACTGCCTTGTTCAGGGGCAGAAGAACAGATTTTTACCCCTCGTCAGCTCGGGATTCAATCTTGCAACCTTCGGTTACTAGTCCAACACTCTAACCACTAGGCTACCCTGCCGCTCCAACAAGGGATGAAGAGCTGAAGGAGAGAGATGAGGTGACCATCCCTCCATCCCTCCACCCTCCACCCCTATATCCCTCCATCCCTCCACCTTTACATCCCTCCATCCCTCCACCCCTCCATCCCTCGTGTCCTCTATCCCTCCACCCTCCATCCCTCCACCCCTCCATCCCTCGTGTCCTCTATCCCTCCATCCTCCATCCCTCCATCCCTCCCATCCCTCCATCCCTCGTGTCCTCTATCCCTCCACCTCCATCCCTCCATCCCTCCATCCCTCCACCCCTCGTTCCCTGGTGCAGTAGCTCTGGTCTGTTGTGCTGTGTTATTTTAATAGGGTGTGAAGCCTTAGAGATGGTTTGGGGAGCTAAAGGAGCTTTACGAGTGCCACACACACTCACACGCACACGCACGCACACGCACACGCACGCACACATGCACACACGCAGAGAGAGAGTTTTGCAAAGTAGCTTTATCAACAGAGGTGTCTGAGAGTTTAGCAAAGTGTAACATACTTAAAACCATCAGTGTGGTTCAACACAATCCCTGGTGCTTGAGCGTATAAATCACCATACATTCTTATAGGGAGGGCACAGATAAGCCCTTGTTATGAGTAAATATATTAAATATGTCCAGCCACTCTCTGATGTTGTCAGGCCATGGTTCACAGAAGACTCAGCCAGCAATAAAGCATGGTGTGTGTGTGTGTGTGTGTGTGTGTGTGTGTGTGTGTGTGTGTGTGTGTGTGTGTGTGTGTGTGTGTGTGTGTGTGTGTGTGTGTGTGTGTGTGTGTGTGTGTGTGTGTGTGTGTGTGTGTGTGTGTGTGTGTGTGTTGTCTGTGTGTTTGTCTGTGTGTGTGTGTGTGTGAGTGAGTGTGTGTGTGAGTGTGTGTGTCTGTCTGTGTGTGTGTAACAAGCTCTCACAGTCTCGCTGCAGAATCAGAGGTTAATCCACGTATTTCCAAATGTCACATTTTAAGGTTAAGGTTTGGGACAGGGTTAAAATAAAACAAAAAACAAGTGTTCACGACTGCGTTAGAACACACAACCTTCTGATCCTGGGATTACTGGGATAAAACACACAACCTTCTGATCCTGAGAGATTACTGGGATAGAACACACAACCTTCCTGAACCTGGTATTACTGGGATAGAACACACAACCTTCTGAGCCAGGGATTACTGGGATTGAACACACAACCTTCTGATCCTGAGATTACTGAGATAGAACACACAACCTTCTGATCCTGGGATTACTGGGATAGAACACACAGCCTTCTGATCCTGGGATTACTGGGATAGAATACACAACATTCTGATCCTGGGATTACTGGGATAGAACACACAACCTTCTAATTCTATCATGGGATTACGCCAATCCATCACCCCCGTCCACAACATCCTAGAAAACCCAAGCCTACTTGATGGGTAATAATGCTCCCTGTTGCCCCTAGTGGCTGGTTATGAAGGCATTTCCCGATGTCCTCGGGACATGGACAGACATCCGATTTTGTAGTCACTCTTGAGCGATCTGCCTGCGGTGCATGTGTGTGTGTCAGACAGCTTAGGCAAGCTAAAGAGAGGAGTAAGAGGATCAGTAGAGGGAGAGGACCATGCCTCTTCAGCATATCAACCAAACACACTTAATAACTTTTTACTTTTCATCCATTTATTTGAATAAATTCCACTCGGCTTATGCATGGTCGTTTCTCCCCGTCTTTTCAGAGAACGAGAAGCCCTCTGAAGCAGTGGGATCAACAGTAGCACGGTGGCAATGTATTTTCACTGTAATCGAACCTGAAAGAAGAACACATGGTCTTTGTGCATATTATTTCCGATAATTTGTTTCTTGTTTACAGGGGTTTTCTACTGACTGGTTTGGACCCCATCACCAACCATTAACTGAAACCATGACAGAATCCACTTTCATTTCCCAACCAAATGATTTCTTGTTTTCCGTTTCTCGAGTCCTTAATGGATGAATTGGCTGAACGGACAGAAAGTACAGAGAGAAAAAAATGAGAGGAGAAAGAAAGTTTCTGTAAACCACAAACATTTGGCAAACAGAAGATGAAGAAAACAGAGAGAAGAGAATTTGGCCTTGATTCTTCAGCCTGCATGGTGTTTGTGCATTTTAATCTCTGGTCTGCGATGGCGTGCGGTTGGCGGAGGGCCTGAAATCCTGTAAATTGGATACTAGGGGGCTGATATAAAGGAGTGTGTGGTATGGTGTGTGTGTGTGTGTGTGTGTGTGTGTGTGTGTGTGTGTGTGTGTGTGTGTGTGTGTGTGTGTGTGTGTGTGTGTGTGTGTGTGTGTGTGTGTGTGTGTGTGTGTGTGTGTGTGTGTGTGTGTGTGTGTATGTGTGTGTGTGTATGTGTGTGTGTGGTGTGTGTGTGCTCATCCCACAGAATTACTGCATCCAATATCCCCCGAGTTGGCAGTGCCTGGAACGAAGCAGAAAGATCCTCATCTCATAAAGACCAAAGTTGTGTCTCGAATTACCCCCTATCCCCAAAATAGTGCACTACTTTGACCAAGGCACACGGTTCTGGTCAAAACTAGTCTAGTGCACTATATATGGAATAGGGTGCCATTTTGGGATGGATCCCAAGACTATGCATCGCTTCCTTAAACTTGATGAGGATCCGAAGCCTCCGATCCCAAGGCCTACAATGGATTTGGTGGGGTGTGTTATTTAAATCCAGGGCAGAGGGGTGGGGGGTGGAGGGGGGGACAATGCAGATCTCACTGTTTTCTCCGAGGTTCCAAAGCTCCAAAGCTCCAACCTTCTATTTGAATACAAACATTCCAAACAGTTAAGTGGCATTCTTTCCCTTATATTTGATTTTCTCTGTCCCTCTTCCTGCATTTCTTTCTTACCCTCTCCCTCTTTCTCTCTTCTCTTTCTATCCCCTTCCCCTCCCTCCTCCCCTCCCCTGTGCCCCCTTTCCCCCCTCCCCCCTGGGTAATCCTTAAAGGAGGCAGGCAACAGCATCACAGGGTGTGAAATTAAATACATTACAGCATTAGAGATTAAAGTGTTTCATAGGCAGTTGCTCATCCACATCAAACTTTAGCTTTTTAAAGCCACACATTTGATCTAGGTTAGGATCCAGGACCTTAGAGGGATTGACATCACAGAGCAGAGAAAGGGTAGGAGGAAAGGAATGGGAGAAGGAGAGAAGAGAACGAGAGGAGTGGAGGGACGAGTGGAGGAGGGTGACGAGTGAGGAGGGTGACGAGTGGAGGAGGGTGACGAGTGGAGGAGGGTGAGGAGGGAGGGACGAGTGGAGGAGGGTGAGGGGAGGGAGGAGGGTGAGGGAGGGAGGAGGGAGGAGGAGGGTGAGGGAGTGGAGAAGGGTGAGGAGGGAGAAGGGTGAGGAGTGGAGAAGGGTGAGGAGGGAGAAGGGTGAGGAGTGGAGGAGGGTGAGGGAGTGGAGAAGGGTGAGGAGTGGAGAAGGGTGAGGAGTGGAGGAGGGTGAGGAGTGGAGAAGGGTGAGGAGTGGAGAAGGGTGAGGAGTGGAGGAGGTGAGGAGTGGAGGAGGGTGAGGAGTGGAGAAGGGTGAGGAGTGGAGGAGGGTGAGGGGAGGGAGGAGGGTGAGGAGTGGAGAAGGGTGAGGAGTGGAGGAGGGTGAGGAGTGGAGAAGGGTGAGGAGGGAGGAGGGTGAGGGAGGGAGAAGGGTGAGGAGTGGAGGAGGGTGAGGAGTGGAGAAGGGTGAGGAGGGAGGGGGTGAGGAGGGAGAAGGGTGAGGAGTGGAGAAGGGTGATCTACTGTAGGTTAGGAACCGAGGCCTGAGAGAAGGATTGTTCTCACAGAGCACAGAGAGGAGGAGAGGAACGGGAGGAGTAGGAGAAAAGAGGAGACGTGGAAGAGAGGAGTGAAAGGGGGTGATTAGACATGATCCTGTTGCAGGAAGAGAAATAAGAAGCTGAGAGACTTGAAGCAGAAAGGGTTAAGTTAGTAGAAAATGTTTTGAAAAGGTTTTGTGTTTGGGTTTATTGGAATTGCTGGAAGAATCAACACGCACAGTAGAATAATAGTTTGTTTGTGTCGTCACAGTATGGAATAAAAATTAAAAAAGGTACATATTAGCTATCAGCATCAGTCCTAACCTAACCATATCAGCATCAGTCCTAACCTAACCATATCAGCATCAGTCCTAACCTAACCATATCAACATCAGTCCTAACCTAACCATATCAGCATCAGTCCTAACCTAACCATATCAGCATCAGTCCTAACCTAACCATATCAGCATCAGTCCTAACCTAACCTAACCATATCAACATCAGTCCTAACCTAACCATATCAACATCAGTCCTAACCTAACCATATCAACATCAGTCCTAACCTAACCTAACCATATCAGCATCAGTCCTAACCTAACCATATCAGCTATCAACATCAGTCCTAACCTAACCATATCAGCTATCAACATCAGTCCTAACCTAACCTAACCATATCAACATCAGTCCTAACCTAACCATATCAGCATCAGTCCTAACCTAACCATATCAGCTATCAACATCAGTCCTAACCTAACCATATCAGCTATCAACATCAGTCCTAACCTAACCATATCAACATCAGTCCTAACCTAACCATATCAGCTATCAACATCAGTCCTAACCTAACCATATCAACATCAGTCCTAACCTAACCTAACCATATCAGCATCAGTCCTAACCTAACCATATCAGCATCAGTCCTAACCTAACCTAACCTAACCATATCAACATCAGTCCTAACCTAACCATATCAGCATCAGTCCTAACCTAACCATATCAACATATCCTAACCTATCCAGTCAGCATCAGTCCTAACCTAACCATATCAACATCAGTCCTAACCTAACCATATCAGCATCAGTCCTAACCTAACCATATCAGCATCAGTCCTAACCTAACCATATCAACATCAGTCCTAACCTAACCATATCAGCATCAGTCCTAACCTAACCTAACCTAACCAACCAACCTAACCTAACCTAACCTAACCTAACCTAACCTAACCTAACCATATCAGCATCAGTCCTAACCTAACCTAACCTAACCATATCAGCATCAGTCCTAACAACCAACCTAACCTAACCATATCAGCATCAGTCCTAACCTAACCTAACCATATCAGCATCAGTCCTAACCTAACCATATCAGCATCAGTCCTAACCTAACCATATCAGTATCAGTCCTAACCTAACCATATCAACATCAGTCCTAACCTAACCATATCAGCATCAGTCCTAACCTAACCTAACCTAACCTAACCATATCAACATCAGTCCTAACCTAACCATATCAGCATCAGTCCTAACCTAACCTAACCTAACCATATCAGTATCAGTCCTAACCTAACCTAACCTAACCATATCAGCATCAGTCCTAACCTAACCATATCAGCTATCAACACCAGTCCTAACCTAACCTAACCATATCAGCATCAGTCCTAACCTAACCATATCAGTATCAGTCCTAACCTAACCATATCAGTATCAGTCCTAACCTAACCTAACCTAACCATATCAGCATCAGTCCTAACCTAACCATATCAGCATCAGTCCTAACCTAACCATATCAGCATCAGTCCTAACCTAACCATATCAACATCAGTCCTAACCTAACCTAACCATATCAACATCAGTCCTAACCTAACCATATCAGCATCAGTCCTAACCTAACCATATCAACATCAGTCCTAACCTAACCATATCAGCATCAGTCCTAACCTAACCTAACCTAACCTAACCTAACCTAACAACCTATCCTAACCTAACCTAACCATAACAGCATCAGTCCTAACCTAACCTAACCTAACCATATCAGCATCAGTCCTAACCTAACCAACCTAACCATATCAGCTATCAACACCAGTCCTAACCTAACCTAACCATATCAGCATCAGTCCTAACCTAACCATATCAGCATCAGTCCTAACCTAACCATATCAGCATCAGTCCTAACCTAACCATATCAGCTATCAACATCAGTCCTAACCTAACCTAACCTAACCTAACCATATCAACATCAGTCCTAACCTAACCATATCAGCATCAGTCCTAACCTAACCTAACCTAACCTAACCATATCAACATCAGTCCTAACCTAACCATATCAGCATCAGTCCTAACCTAACCATATCAACATCAGTCCTAACCTAACCTAACCATATCAGCATCAGTCCTAACCTAACCATATCAACATCAGTCCTAACCTAACCATATCAGCATCAGTCCTAACCTAACCATATCAGCATCAGTCCTAACCTAACCATATCAGCATCAGTCCTAACCTAACCATATCAGCATCAGTCCTAACCTAACCATATCAACATCAGTCCTAACCTAACCTAACCATATCAACATCAGTCCTAACCTAACCATATCAGCATCAGTCCTAACCTAACCATATCAGCATCAGTCCTAACCTAACCATATCAGCATCAGTCCTAACCTAACCTAACCTAACCATATCAACATCAGTCCTAACCTAACCATACCATATCAGCATCAGTCCTAACCTAACCATATCAATCATCAGTCCTAACCTAACCATATCAACATCAGTCCTAACCTAACCTAACCATATCAACATCAGTCCTAACCTAACCATATCAGCATCAGTCCTAACCTAACCATATCAGCATCAGTCCTAACCTAACCTAACCTAACCTAACCATATCAACATCAGTCCTAACCTAACCATAACAGCATCAGTCCTAACCTAACCATATCAACATCAGTCCTAACCTAACCATATCAGCATCAGTCCTAACCTAACCTAACCATATCAGTATCAGTCCTAACCTAACCATATCAACATCAGTCCTAACCTAACCATATCAGCATCAGTCCTAACCTAACCATATCAACATCAGTCCTAACCTAACCTAACCATATCAGCATCAGTCCTAACCTAACCATATCAACATCAGTCCTAACCTAACCATATCAGTATCAGTCCTAACCTAACCATATCAGTATCAGTCCTGACCTAACCAAATCAGCATCAGTCCTAACCTAACCTAACCATATCAGCTATCAACATCAGTCCTAACCTAACCATATCAGCTATCAACATCAGTCCTAACCTAACCTAACCATATCAGCATCAGTCCTAACCTAACCATATCAGCTATCAACACCAGTCCTAACCTAACCATATCAGCATCAGTCCTAACCTAACCTAACCTAACCATATCAGCATCAGTCCTAACCTAACCTAACCTAACCATATCAGCATCAGTCCTAACCTAACCATATCAGCTATCAACACCAGTCCTAACCTAACCATATCAGCATCAGTCCTAACCTAACCTAACCATATCAACATCAGTCCTAACCTAACCTAACCATATCAACATCAGTCCTAACCTAACCTAACCTAACCATATCAACATCAGTCCTAACCTAACCATATCAGCTATCAACACCAGTCCTAACCTAACCATATCAACATCAGTCCTAACCTAACCATATCAGCATCAGTCCTAACCTAACCATATCAACATCAGTCCTAACCTAACCATATCAGTATCAACATCCTAACCTAACCTAACCATATCAGTATCAACACCAGTCCTAACCTAACCATATCAACATCAGTCCTAACCTAACCATATCAGCATCAGTCCTAACCTAACCATATCAACATCACCTAACCTAACCTAACCATATCAGCATCAGTCCTAACCTAACCATATCAACATCAGTCCTAACCTAACCATATCAGCATCAGTCCTAACCTAACCATATCAGCATCAGTCCTAACCTAACCATATCAGCATCAGTCCTAACCTAACCATATCAGCATCAGTCCTAACCTAACCATATCAGCATCAGTCCTAACCTAACCATATCAACATCAGTCCTAACCCTATCAGCATATCAACATCAGTCCTAACCTAACCATATCAGCATCAGTCCTAACCTAACCTAACCTAACCATATCAGCATCAGTCCTAACCTAACCTAACCTAACCATATCAGCATCAGTCCTAACCTAACCTAACCTAACCTAACCTAACCTAACCTAACCTAACCTAACCTAACCTAACCTAACCATATCAACATCAGTCCTAACCTAACCTAACCATATCAACATCAGTCCTAACCTAACCATATCAACATCAGTCCTAACCTAACCATATCAACATCAGTCCTAACCTAACCTAACCATATCAACATCAGTCCTAACCTAACCATATCAACATCAGTCCTAACCTAACCTAACCATATCAACATCAGTCCTAACCTAACCATATCAGCTATCAACATCAGTCCTAACCTAACCATATCAACATCAGTCCTAACCTAACCATATCAGCATCAGTCCTAACCTAACCATATCAACATCAGTCCTAACCTAACCATATCAGCATCAGTCCTAACCTAACCATATCAACATCAGTCCTAACCTAACCTAACCTAACCATATCAGTATCAGTCCTAACCTAACCTAACCATATCAGCATCAGTCCTAACCTAACCTAACCTAACCATATCAGCATCAGTCCTAACCTAACCTAACCTAACCATATCAGCATCAGTCCTAACCTAACCATATCAGCATCAGTCCTAACCTAACCTAACCTAACCATATCAGCATCAGTCCTAACCTAACCATATCAGCATCAGTCCTAACCTAACCATATCAGTATCAGTCCTAACCTAACCATATCAGCATCAGTCCTAACCTAACCATATCAGCATCAGTCCTAACCTAACCATATCAGCATCAGTCCTAACCTAACCATATCAGCATCAACACCAGTCCTAACCTAACCATATCAGCATCAGTCCTAACCTAACCTAACCTAACCATATCAGCATCAGTCCTAACCTAACCTAACCTAACCATATCAGTATCAGTCCTAACCTAACCATATCAGCATCAGTCCTAACCTAACCATATCAGCATCAGTCCTAACCTAACCTAACCTAACCATATCAGCATCAGTCCTAACCTAACCTAACCTAACCTAACCATATCAGCATCAGTCCTAACCTAACCTAACCTAACCTAACCATATCAGCATCAGTCCTAACCTAACCATATCAACATCAGTCCTAACCTAACCATATCAGCATCAGTCCTAACCTAACCATATCAGCATCAGTCCTAACCTAACCATATCAACATCAGTCCTAACCTAACCATATCAGCATCAGTCCTAACCTAACCATATCAACATCAGTCCTAACCTAACCATATCAGTATCAGTCCTAACCTAACCATACCATCAGTACCAACCTAACCTAACCATATCAGTATCAGTCCTAACCTAACCATATCAACATCAGTCCTAACCTAACCATATCAACATCAGTCCTAACCTAACCATATCAGCATCAGTCCTAACCTAACCATAACCTCCTAACCTAACCTATCAGCATCAGTCCTAACCTAACCATATCAGCATCAGTCCTAACCTAACCATATCACATCAGTCCTAACCTAACCTAACCTGACCATATCAGTATCAGTCCTAACCTAACCATATCACATCAGTCCTAACCTAACCATATCAGCATCAGTCCTAACCTAACCTAACCATATCAACATCAGTCCTAACCTAACCATATCAGTATCAGTCCTAACCTCAGTCCTAACCTAACCATATCAGCATCAGTCCTAACCTAACCTAACCTAACCATATCAACATCAGTCCTAACCTAACCATATCAACATCATCAACGTAACTAACCTAAGCATATCAGTATCAGTCCTAACCTAACCTAACCATATCAACATCAGTCCTAACCTAACCATATCAGCATCAGTCCTAACCTAACCATATCAACATCAGTCCTAACCTAACCTAACCATATCAGCATCAGTCCTAACCTAACCATATCAGCATCAGTCCTAACCTAACCTAACCATATCAACATCAGTCCTAACCTAACCTAACCATATCAACATCAGTCCTAACCTAACCATATCAGCATCAGTCCTAACCTAACCTAACCATATCAACATCAGTCCTAACCTAACCATATCAACATCAGTCCTAACCTAACCTAACCTAACCATATCAGCATCAGTCCTAACCTAACCATATCAACATCAGTCCTAACCTAACCTAACCTAACCATATCAGTATCAGTCCTAACCTAACCTAACCATATCAGTATCAGTCCTAACCTAACCTAACCTAACCATATCAACATCAGTCCTAACCTAACCATATCAACATCAGTCCTAACCTAACCTAACCTAACCATATCAGTATCAGTCCTAACCTAACCTAACCATATCAGTATCAGTCCTAACCTAACCTAACCTAACCATATCAGCATCAGTCCTAACCTAACCTAACCATATCAACATCAGTCCAAACCCAAGCGATATTGCAGATGCTGTTCTTCCATCCAGTGCTGAGAGCCAAGGTGTTGCCCAACAGCCCTATCAGAGGACTGAAGATCCTACTGGCTT
>NW_025749837.1:0-2500 GCF_021184085.1 Oncorhynchus gorbuscha | reverse complement strand
CGGCAGAGACACTGATGGCTGAGAGTTTTTGTGTGTATAAATGGTTTGCAAGTCAACTAAAAATGTTTTATTCTCGAGACATAAAGCAGATAAATAAATGTAATGAAATGGAATTAACACTTTATTATAGTGGGCCAAATCCTATCACCCCTGCCCCATAGGCTTATTTAATCACCCCTGTCCCATAGGCTTATTTAATCACCCCTGCCCCATAGGCGTATTTAATCACCCCTGCCCCATAGGCTTATTTAATCACCCCTGCCCCATAGGCTTATTTAATCACCCCTGTCCCATAGGCTTATTTAATCACCCCTGCCCCATAGGCTTATTTAATCACCCTGCCCCATAGGCTTATTTAATCACCCTGTCCCATAGGCTTATTTAATCACCCTGCCCCATAGGCTTATTTATTGGTTTCAAGCACGTCACTAATGTCAATGCCTCATAGGAAAATATTTACGAAGTTCTTAAAAAATACATTTACTAAGTTTAAAAAAAAACAACTCTAAAAAGGGTGTGAACGATGCTGAATGGGTGGAGACAAAGAAGAGCTGTCCAGTAGGTGTGAACGATGCTGAATGGGTGGAGACAAAGAAGAGCTCTCCAGTAGGTGTGAACGATGCTGAATGGGTGGAGACAAAGAAGAGCTCTCCAGTAGGTGTGAACGATGCTGAATGGGTGGAGATAAAGAAGAGCTGTCCAGTAGGTGTGAACGATGCTGAATGGGTGGAGAGAAAGAAGAGCTCTCCAGTAGGTGTGAACGATGCTGAATGGGTGGAGACAAAGAAGAGCTCTCCAGTAGGTGTGAACGATGCTGAATGGGTGGAGATAAAGAAGAGCTCTCCAGTAGGTGTACCAAAACATTCAAGGTCCATTTTCTCATAAGAGGGGTTACACGTTTATTGACTTTCAAAGCAGAAATACTTTCTCAATGTTCCTCAACTGTAATGTACTGTGTGGTATAGAATTTTCTAGCTCAGAGTCTCTGCTTTGATCTGAAGTAAAAAACACAATTTCAAATGTTGCTACGTAAGACCACATCGCGTCGGTCAGTCACGTTTTAGGCTTAGATGTTAGGTTTAGAGTTAAGGTTATAATTAGGCTTAGAAGTTAGGTTTAGAGTTAAGGTTATAATTAGGCTCAGAAGTTAGGTTTAGAGTTAAGGTTATAATTAGGCTTAGAAGTTAGGTTTAGAGTTAAGGTTATAATTAGGCTTAGAAGTTAGGTTTAGAGTTAATCAAATCAAATCAAATCAAATCAAATTTATTTATATAGCCCTTCGTACATCAGCTGATATCTCAAAGTGCTGTACAGAAACCCAGCCTAAAACCCCAAACAGCAAACAATGCAGGTGTAAAAGCACGGTGGCTAGGAAAAACTCCCTAGAAAGGCCAAAAACTGAGGAAGAAACCTAGAGAGGAACCGGGCTATGTGGGGGTGGCCAGTCCTCTTCTGGCTGTGCCGGGTAGAGATTATAACAGAACATGACCAAGATGTTCAAATGTTCATAAATGACCAGCATGGTCAAATAATAAGGCAGAACAGTTGAAACTGGAGCAGCAGCACAGTCAGATGGACTGGGGACAGCAAGGAGCCATCATGTCAGGTAGTCCTGGGGCACGGTCCTAGGGCTCAGGTCCTCCGAGAGAGAGAAAAAAGAAAGAGAGAATTAGAGAGAGCATATGTGGGGTGGCCAGTCCTCTTCTGGCTGTGCCAGGTGGAGATTATAACAGAACGTGGCCAAGATGTTCAAATGTTCATAAATGACCAGCATGGTTGAATAATAGTAAGGCAGAACAGTTGAAACTGGAGCAGGAGCATGGCCAGGTGGACTGGGGACAGCAAGGAGTCCTCATGTCCAGGTAGTCCTGGGACATGGTCCTGGGGCCCAGGCCAGTTGAAACTGGAGCAGCAGCATGGCTAGGTGGACTGGGGACAGCAAGGAGTCATCATGTCAGGTAGTCCTGGGGCATGGTTCTAGGGCTCAGGTCCTCGAGAGAGAAAGAAGAGAGAAGGAGAGAATTAGAGAACGCACACTTAGATTTACACAGGACACCGAATAGGACAGGAGAAGTACTCCAGATAAACAAACTGACCCTAGCCCCGACACATAAACTACTGCAGCATAAATACTGGAGGCTGAGACAGGAGGTCAGGAGACACTGTGGCCCCATCCGAGGACACCCCGGACAGGGCCAAACAGGAAGGATATAACCCCACCCACTTTGCCAAAGCACAGCCCCCACACCACTAGAGGGAAATCTTCAACCACCAACTTACCATCCTGAGACAAGGCCGAGTATAGCCCACAAAGATCTCCGACACGGTACAACCCAAGGGGTGGGGGGAACCCAGACAGGCCGACCACAACAGTGAATCAACCCACCCAGGTGACGCATCCCCCCCCAGGGACGGCACGAGAGAGCCCCAGCAAGCCAGTGACTCAGCCCCGTAACAGGGTTAGAGGCAGAGAATCCCAGTGGAAAAAGGGGAACCGGCC